>NC_040282.1:35539852-35797352 GCF_004118075.2 Vigna unguiculata
TTTGAAAGGTCTAATTGGCACAAAGTTTCAGCTACACCACCAGAGCATAAAAACGAAAAAGAATTTGTGAATTTATTATTTGATAGATCAAGAAATATTGAGCCTTGTAAAAATGGTGGAACATGACCTTCAAATTGATTTGATGCCAAACTAAGAGAATAATAATGATTTTCTATTGACAAATTTGGAATCATACCTTGTAAATTATTGCATGAAATATTAATACTCATCCAATTTGTCAATCCAAATTTGGTCCAAAACCATTTTGGAACAGTATCTGATATTCCACCATTTGAAATGTCAAGGTATTCAAATTTGTTTTGTTTCTCTAGCCATTTTGGAAAAAATGGGCCTAGCTTGCAAGACCTCAATCTAATATCATCCAATTGAAAAGGCGGAGCCCAATTTTGACTAACTTCTAAAGTTAGTGAGTTATCTGACAACATCAATGTCCTTAACTTTGTCATATTATTAAAATGAGAGTCAGTTAGCACACCTTTCAAAGAGTTTGACATCAAGGATAATACCTCAAGTTTTGTTGGAAATCGAAGATCTTCAGAAATTGTCCCATTTAATTTGTTACCATCAAGGTACAATACTTTTAATGATGGGAACATTGTTGCGAGGTTGCAAGGCAAAGTACCACTAATTTGATTCATGCCTAGATTTAAATGTTGCAATGATGGGGATAAGTGATGTATTATTGTTGAAAGGTTTTCACTCAGACTGTTATTGAATAGGTTCAATGAACGCAAAACACTATTATTGTGAAGTAATTTTGGAACTCCGTCCTTTATTTGATTTCCTGATAGATCCAACGCTTCTAACTTTGAAAATATAGAGAAATCAGGCAGTATTCCGTTGAATTTATTGTGATCGAGATATAGTTCTTGCAATGAGTATCTAGAGCATCCGGACAAATGATTAAATATCATTGTCAGATCTTCACTCAACTTATTGGAAGAAAAATCCAATAACTCCAAAGTACATGTGGTCCCAAATGATTTTGGAACACCACCTTCTAAAGAGTTAAAGCTAATTGACAACTGCTCCAAATGAGATGGTAATCTAGTGCCTTCAGGTATCTTCCCCCTCAATTGATTGCTAGAAAGATCCAACGTCTTTAAATTTGAAAATGCTGAAAGGTCAGGTACAGAACCTCTGATTTGATTGTGTGCCAAACTCAACATTTGTAGTGAGTATCTAACACAACCACTGGAGAAATAACGAAGAATTGATGAAAGGTCTTCGGTGATATTGTTTTCAAACATGTATAATGAACGTAGGGTGCATATATTCATGAATGATTTCAAATCCTCACCCTTGAACAAATTATCCGAAAGGTCAAGGCGCTCAAGCAAATTCATGGCCAAGTCAAAACGATATGTCATGACACCCTCCAAGAGGTTCGAGCTAAGGTCAAGCTCAACAAGGTTGGAAGTGGTGTTTGACAACCACCGGAATAGCATCGGTTTCATGAAGGAGTTTTCAGAAAGTCTAAGGACAGAAAGGGAAGAAGAAAAATTGAAGTTGGAAGGGTTGAATGAAAGGAGGAAATGATCGGAAAGGCCACATTCAATTAAACTGAGTTCTCTTAGTTTTGGTAGGTTGGCAATCGTTTGAAGCCGGCTAAGAGAAGTGTTAAAATTAGATATGGAAGCCAAGTAAAGATGGGTTAAAGAAGTAAGATTTGATAACCATTGATCACTAGTGACAATTTTGAGAGCAGAATGAGATCCTCCAAGATAGAGTGTATGCAAATTGGAAAGGTTTCCTAGTTGGGAAGGAATGTATCCTTCAAAAGAATTCCATCTGAGATAAAGATACTCCAACCGAAACAGATTTCCAAGTTGGAAAGGTATACTTCCATTTAAAATATTATCACTGAAATCAAGATACCGCAACCGAGAGAGATTTCCAAGTTCACGAGGGATTGAACCCTCCAAATAATAATTAGAAGCAAGATTTAAGTATTTTAAATGAGAAAGAGAGCCTAACTCACTTGGAATATTTCCTCTAAATCGAGATGAAGAGAGATCAAGATATCTCAAGTTGGTAAGGGAGCCAATAAACCCTGGAATATTAATGTCTGGAAAAGAATTGAGACTGAGGTTCAAATACTGTAATTGTCGCAACTCCGTTAATGACTTGTGGATCTCTCCGCTGATGTAACGCCGAGAGACTTCATCATAATAGCCTCCGTGAAGGTCGAGGCTTACAATATGGGCGGTGAGGTTGCTGCAGCGAATCCCTTCCCACCGACAGCAGTCGGGAGAGGTCCAAGAGGAGAGCATGCCGTAAGGATCAACAATGGCAGCCTTGAATTGGAGGAGTGCTTCCCTCTCCTTCGGAAGGCATCTCATATGGTGTTCTCCGTACGCAACCTGCAACACCACACACACCACAAACATCATCGCTTTCATATTCTTCATTATCACTTTCAAACAGAGTGAATATTAGAAGAGACTGATATATGGTTTCTGAATTTACCACTCCCAATATCCACATTTATACACACACCAACTCCTAAATTACATATTCTTCTCTCTCTCTCTCTCTCTCTGCTGCACTGCTTCCTTACTTTATTCTAAGTCACTTTGTTTTATTCATCATATCAACTCATTTTTGTGGTCCATAAATAATGTACTAAAACAACCCTTTTTTATTTACAATTATATATGACTCGTACAATAACTTAGTAAAAGGCAACAATTACAAAACATAAAACGCACACATTAAATGCCCTAAATGGTTTTATGTTTCAAATAATAAAAGAAACTAATGACATTTCGTTTCAACTTTATATTCATTAATGCATGCAAGATTTCAATAATTTCAGCATTATCAATTGACTTCCGAGAAGACTTGTGAATTTTCATTTTAAACCACAATATTATATGAAAAAAACAAACCATCAAACTCCTCCTTACAAATAATTAAAGAATTGGAATTTAATATTTGAAAAAAAAAATTAAGAAAGTGCTCTGAAATTGCAATTGTGTCCACAAATTGTACACTTTGCGATATCTTTATTTGTGGCTACCAAGATGGTTCCTAACCACATAGAAAGAGTCCAAATTATTACAATTTAATAGTTTTACATGAATAATAAATAATGTTATATATTCTTGTGTAGAGACAAAATATTGCATGAAAATATATACAATTAAAATTTGTATATTGTCTGTGATTTTTTTCACACAATTCATAAAATAGATATTAATTTTTCTTTCAGTTTTTTTTTTTTAAATTTGTAAGTCCCACTAAATATTAAGAAAATATTTTAATAGTGAAAGCTTTATGTGTCACCATTTCTATCTTGTTCCTATAATATTGTCATCTCATATTACTAGCTAGCAAATGAGTTTGTCGTAGTAAATTATAGTTTGGTGTAATTGGACAAAATGTAACAAATATTGCCAAATAAAAAAGGAAACTTCAATGAATCTAGTCATTATTGGAAAATTAGACATTGGTCTTTCATGTAAATAAAATGACAATGAAAACAAATAAAATTGAATCAAACTCTATTATTCCAACCAAACCAGGTTCAATTGTAAACTAAATAAGGTCAATATCAATTGTACTTCAATTAATCGAGTTGCACATAAAGAAATAAATGTAAATAAAGTTTCATCTTTCCAAACAGTAATCAAAACGCTCAATTACAATATAATTAATACATAATTTGATTCTAAAAGTACTGTAAAGTTAATCATGTATTATGATAAAGCATACCGAATACAATGAGAATATCAAGTATCACTAATTGAGTAATCTCTGGCTAAGTCACAATAAACATATTCATCACAATAAAGTTTAAATCATCAACAATTAAATATAATAAAAATAATTACAAATAATAAAAGATCATGCTTGTCAAAGTCTAAGTCAATGGAGGCATTCTTACGATAAGTGCCTCCACTTTTCCACCATTGTCACTTTCCTCATTATTAATGGTGAGAAATGTTTTGGGGCAATAATTTATTCTAATCAATTGACTTATCCGAAGACTTGTGAAAAGAAAGGTATCTAACACAACTTCGATTTTTTAGATTAAACAACAATTTTATATAACAAATAATCGATCAAATGTTTCCTTAAAAAATAGTGACAAAATTATAAGCCAATATTCGAAAGATAATAAAATTTAAAAAATACTCTGAAAATGCATTTCGCAAGGCAATTGTTTTTGAACAAGTTGTAATATTTGCAATGGCTTCTTTTATGAATAAAAGATGGTTAATTTTACCAGAAAGAGCTCAAATTAAAACACAGTGTAACAGTTTACATATGAGTAACAAAATAACCTTATTTATTTCTATGTAGAAATAATAAGTTGTATTAAATAAATACCATTAGAAAATTTTATATTTTATGTGATTTTTTATAAAAATTTGTGATTTTTTAATTATTTTTTATATAAATCTTTTAAGTTATACCAAAAAATATATATTTTAATGATAAAAATCCAGATAGGTAATAAGTTCGTTATAGTAAATTGTCTTAGTTACAAATTGTAAAGAAATATACACAAATAAAAAAGTAAACTTCCTTTTTTTCTGAAGACAACAAAATATAAATTAATTAATATTTAAGAAAACAACAACAAAAATTCTTTGTTACTTTTTCAAATATGAAAATTTGTAAAACTTAAATTTGTACTGTAACAATGATTTAAAAGTGATATTTTATGTTATATGAAGATATATCAGTTGGATCCTTTCTAGACATTTTCTATTTTATTTTCACCATTTTGTCTTGCATGCAAATTACTAATTAAACACGGGATGTATATTTTTAATTTTAATATTTTAACATTATATTTGAATTATTTTAGTTTATAAGCATTTCCCGTTCAAATCACAGTGTTTTTATTTTTTGTGGTCATCTAAATTTGAGGGTCATTATGCACTAATACTTTTCATTGTTTGTCATATCATACTTATGCGATGGGTTTACTTTACAATTTTCCAAGTCCTAACCGTAAATGTCACCCCAACTCCTAAATAATATTTAATTAGTTAAATAAATATGTTTATCTATTATAATTAAAACTGGTAAACAGCAAAATTCGGATAAAATTTATTGTGGATTAATGTTCTTTTTTTAAATCACAATATCTAGTCAATTTACATAAATTAATAACTTAATTTATGTGATGCATATATAAAATAAACTACAAATTACATGGCATCCACAATGAAATTACTATCAAATGAAATGTTATCAGTTTTATAGTATGAACACAAATTTGGTATTTGTAGAATAAATCAAATCGTGAGAAAAGTTTTAGGGCAATAATTTTATTCCAATCAATGGACTTATTGGAAGACTTGCGAAAAAAAAGGTAACTTACATGAACTATTTTTAGATTAAACGATAATTTTGTATAAAAAATAATCCATCAAATATTTTCTTAAAAAATAGTGACAAATATAAGTCAATATTTGAAAGGTAATAAAATTAAAAGGTTGAAGATCAAGACAAGTTGACCTGAGTTGAATTCGTAACGAGTTGATCCACGTTTAGGTCGAATGAAGTTGATCCACACGGAAGGTCGAACCGAGTCATTCCATAATCTAATAGAGTTGGGTCGACATGGGCCCATGTAAAATGAAGTCAGTTTGGCCATGTTTACCCAAATTAGTTTCGGCTAATACTAACGCGAGGTGCCTCAAACCCAAGCTGAGCAACATAAACCAAATAACCTAAGTCAATATGAGTCAGTTTGAGTTGAGTCGATTCAGTCTGACCCATGTCTAATATGAGTCGAGACATTACTTATTCTATATATACCGATAAATACAAATAGAGATCAAATTGAGTGTTTATGTTAGCTCATTAATTAACTTAAGCAAGAACAAATATGCCATTGGGAATTGCTTCCTTATTTTAGGAAATAAAGTAAAACACTAGCAAAAATGATAAAAAAGAGATATGTAATTATAAGGAAACAACTATTTAACAACTAACAACTAACTGTAATATTGCCATTTATTTCATATATAAATTAAATAATTAAATAAAAAGTAAATACAAATGGTTGTATAGAAGTATGTAAAGTGTGAAGGTATCAGAGACTTCTAAAACATGTGGTGTCATATTAGTATAGGTCAATTTGTCCACATCTCCATTTATTATTATTATTATTATTATTATTATTAATCTCCATTTATTATTATTATTATTATTATTATTATTATTATTATTATTATTATACCTCTTGCTAATCAACATTTCATTACAAATTCCGTCGGTCTTATTAATTGTTCAACCTTTTACCTTTTTATTGTCCAATTCTTATATGGCGCACTGTTGATTTGGATCCAAAGTTATAGTTTGAATTTCATTAACTAATTCTGAATTCTTCTTTTCACTGTAAGTTACATCATCAAGGTCGCATTGTCCATCTTTCATCAAAATGGTTTTCAGAAGATGAAAAGAACGTCCAATAATTCAATTATCGTTGCCATTGTGATTGGTCTTCGATATGCTGAGAACATCAAACTGTAGTTATTAAACAACTTCTTCTATTTTAAGATTCAAATCTCTAGTTATCCAATTCAAGATAAAGATATCTAGCTAAACATGAGTTGCATCATATTTTAGGAAAAGAAGAAAAGAGAGGTTGAAGGCCAAAACTCTGAAGATGCTTAACAAAGATAAAGAGAACCAAGAAATTAATTACTCTCAGACATCCAAATATGGAAGACAAGAAATAGACTAAGACTCAGGCAGGGTTTCTCATTGTTTCTCATTGGGGCGTTTTGATAAGGATTTAAGCCTATATGGTTGCAGCTTAAGATATTCCCAATCTCCCACATGATATTCCACCTTTATGAGATGCTTATTTTCTTGTAGCCTATTCTGGTCTCGAGTTTTAGATAAACTAACCTTCAACTCTTTAAGGATATCATCCTTTCTTATTGTAACTGATTGACACTATCCACTTTAGAAGGAATAGTAGTTCCCTTAATAAGGAGAAGAAGGTCTCCGACCATTAACAACTTTGAAAGGAGTCATAGTTGATGAAGCTTTATAATTGGTGTTAAACCAAGGTAGCCAATGGGGCCATCTTTTAGACTGTGTACCCATAATGCAACTAAGGTAATTAGTTTCAAGGCAATGGTTTACTATCTCTGTCTGGTCATCCGTTTGAGAATGGTAAGTGATACTAAATTTCATCTTTGTTCTTACTTGACGAAACCACTAGAAATTGCTCAAAAAAAGGTGATAGCCAGCGGTATGATACAATGGTAGAGGGAAACCATGAAGTTTGACCACCTCCTTAAGAAATAATTAAGCCACCTATGTTGTTGTGAAATAATTAAGCCACCTATGTTGTTGTGTAAGAATGAGCTAAGGGAAAGAAATGAGCATACTTCATTAATCTATCGACTACTACAAAAGTAATGTCTTTCCCCTAGGCATTTGGTAACCCCCAATGAAGTCCATGGAAATATCTGACCAGACTTGAGTAGGAATTGGTAGTGGCTGAAGTAAAAGGAGCCAAGGTTTCTGCCTTATTCCTTTGACATATCTCACATTGCATGACAAAGCTTTTAATGCCCTTTCTCATGCCTTCCCAAAACACCACGTGCTTGAAAGTTCCAAAGTATCCACTTCCTAACAGGAGATTCATGAAAATCCTTAACAATGAGAGGAATGCGTGAATACATTTTGGATTATACCAATTTGTCCTAATAAAACAAATGTTCTGACCGGGCCTGTTATATCCTGATTTTAACAAGTGAATAATGTGTGGCTGATCGACTGATGGACGCATATAAAGCACTGCCCGAATCTTAAGACTGACCGACCGATCGACCTGATGATATGGTCAAATGATTATCCTTTATTATGTTAAGGTGCTGTTCGTACGAGGCCGATCGACCGATGTTCCATTGCGGATCAGAATGTCACTTGTTTGTGTTACCGTTTGACCGATGGCCCTGAACATGGTTTGATTGTGAGACCGGTCGACCGATTGTTTCTGACGACGCAATGACTTATTTGTATATGCCGATTGTCCGATGGTCCTATGCAGTTCATTCGTTAGACCGTTCGACCGATGGTTTCTTACGATGCGATTTATAATATATACACCAACTGGCTGATGGTCTTATATAGTTCATTCGTCTGACCGTTCGACCGATAGTTATGTTTTATACGCGAGCTTTCCTAGTCTCATCCGATGGACCTGAGAATTGACCTTGACCGATAGACCGATGGGACATACAGTACACAGGACAATTTAGAACTAACTTAATAACAATATTTCCCATTTTTTTGTCTGTTACAAAAAGAAATAACACTTATCCAAAATGTACATTCAATAATCAGAAAAGGAAAATAGAAAAAGCATTCAAAGCATAAAATGAAAAGAAAAAAAAAGTTCCACCTTTGCGGCATATCTGACTTGTTTACACTTTTCTAGCCTGGTTTCAATTATGAAATTGGAAACATGTTTCAAGAGTTAAAAACAGAAGAAATTGGTAAAGCCATAAATAAAAAGAAGTAACAAAAGAAGACGATGGTACGTCAATATCATGCAAACAAACAACAACTATTTCCAACACCATAACCATAAAATAAGAATTCAAACTTGACATATAACTTAAAACCTAAAAACAACAAATGTATGCATAAACCATAAAAATGAAATAGAACGACAAAATCTACAAAAAAAAAAAAAAAAAAAAACCTTCCATGTACATTTACAATCCATAACCCCAATATTTTGAAAAACTTATTTTTGCTAAAACAACTTTATCTCAATGACTCAACTCTTTTTAGATGTTTAAGATATTTTTAATCTTATCGTATTTAATTATATATTTTTTATACATATAAATGAAAAGACTAAAAAATAAATTATGATAATCTAACTAAATATTGACAGACACAATTAAAACTTAATCAATTATGAAAAAATACATAATTAAAATTTTCTTTTATGTTCATAAAAAAATCACTATACAAAAGGTTCAAAAGATAAAAAATATATATATAACTAATATTTTATAATCAAGTGCGACAAAAAAGAGTTTTTTTTTTTCTAAATGAAATGGTAAGTGAAAAATAAGAGTAACAATGATAAGTTTGTATGTAACTTATTTTTCTTTCATAAAAAACAATAGATAACATGTGTTTTGGATGAGGATATTAAAAGAAAATTGAAATTAAGAAATTTTAAGAAGGTATTTCAAATAACTAAAATAATATAATTTCAAATTTCCTAAAAAAGAAAAGAAAATTGAAATTTCACAAGTTGTTAAATTCCTCGTTGGTTAAGATATAAAAGATGGTCGGGGCTGACTCAACCGATAATCTACCAGGACTAACTCGGTCGAGTTTGGTCAAATTTCGGTCGATGAAGACTTGGTCGAAATTCGATCCGAATTGACTCTGCCGAATTCAGCCAAATTTCGGTTAGGACCAACTTTGTCGAGTTCAGCCAAATCTTTATCTAGAGCCAACTCGATCGAATTTGATGGGAGCTAATTTGATCAAAATTTGATTGGGACTGACTCGGCAAAATTTAGTCAGTGTTGTCTTGGTCGAGTACTGCCAAATTTTGGTTGGGGCCGACTTAGCCGAAATTCAATTGAGTTGGCTCTATCGAATTCCGTCACATTTGGCCAAGTTGACCCTGAACGAAATTCAGTCGAGTCGGCCTTGTCCAAATTGGATTGCATTTGGCCGAGTCAACCCCAACCAAATTCAACCAAGTCGATCCCGACCTACATTTGGCCAAATTTGACTAAATTTATGCCAACATAAATGTGGATGAATTCGGTTGAGTCAATATGATTCAAAATTGATCGAATTTAAATATTTTCAGTTGACTAATATATCTTTTAAATTTAATTTCAAACTTTTATATATTAAAAAAATGTTACAATGAAACTTTATCTCACAAGAAAACTTCAATTATTTTATCCAAACAAGAAATTGAAATGTGAGATATTTGAATTACTCCATCCAAATAAATTATTTAGAAAATGAAAAGAATTCAATTCCAAGAAATTCAAATGCAATGTATTTCAGTTTCTTAAAATTGTTGAAATGTTTTATCCAAACTCAAGGTAAGGGTGTGTTTGGATTGAGGAGAGAATTTAAGAGAGAGTGAGTGGATGAATTTGAGGGGATGGGAGGAGGGATTACGGTGTTGTTTGTTTTAAGAGAGAGATGAAAAGATTTGAAAATAAAGTATGATGAAAGTTTGTAAATGATTTGATGAATATGATAAATATAAAAAAATATTTTAAAAGATTAAAATATGAAGTTACAATTTTGTCCCTATACTCTTAATTATTATAAAATAAAATTTTATTAGTTGAATTTAATTTAAAAAAGAATTTGGATGATTAATTTTTTAATAAAATAAGTTAACAGGTATAATTAAATTAAAATACAATGTCATATATGGTTAAAAATAACTTTAATTTAAATAGTATATTATGATTAAAATATTCGTTTCCCGGTAAGTTGAATAAAATATTATGATTAAAAAAATTAATCTACAAATAATGCATGCATTATTGAAAAGTGTAATAAATATAAAATTGAAATGAGATGTCATTTAGATTTTTTTTATCATTTAAGAGAAGAATAATTAAACTGAATTTCAAAAGTAAGCATGTAGTGCATTTTACGCGTTCGTTTTTTCCTTTATATTTGTTGGCTTCTATTTACTTTATTGACAACTTTATAATTAATAAGCAAAAAAAAAAAAAAAAGGACCAAAACGCTTGCTTTTGGTGCAGTAATTACGGACCAAAAAAATACAAAAAAATGGAAAAGCGAAACACGACGACCGATGACTGAGAATATATATAGTAAGGGAAAGCAGTGCAGCAGAGTGAAAAGAATAGGTCATTTGTCAACCCTGAATACAGTACACATGACAAATTATATCTTTCCATGTATAGAAAAAATAGTAATACTATTCGAAGTTCCAATAACGTGAATGAAAAATATGATAAAAAGAGAAAAGTCTCATTAAAGTTTAGTTTTTCCATAAAATTTAGTTACCCACAAATTTAATTAATACTCCCTAGTAATCGATTAACACTTCATATGATACGTTTGTAAATTCTAATTCAAACTTTACATTTGCTAGAATATTATAAACAAACACCTTAGCTGAAATTCAGCCAAGTCAACTTAGGTCGAAATTCGACCGAGCTCTAGCTAAAATTCTGCTACATTTGATCGTGTTGGTATTAATGATACAAATTTTAGAAATTTCAATTTAAATTTCTTTTATAAAATATAGATTATGAATTTTGAACTTGATCCAAATATTTAAATATAAATTTAAATTTTAATTCAAATATTTGTACGTGGATTTAAAAAAAAAATTCAAACTAATTTAAAAGAAAAAAGTTTTGAATTGAAAATCTACTACAATTATTTAGATTTAAAATAGATTTGAATTGGATCTTTAAAAATCCAATCATGATCACCCTATCTACAACTTTTTTTATCTATTAACATCTATTTAATCCTTTGTAATATATGTATGAAAGACCGATGTCTAATTTTCTAATAATAACTAGATTCATTAAGTTTCCTTTTTTATTTGGCAATATCTATTCTATTTTGTACATGTACACCAAAATAATTTACTGTAACAAAGTCATCTGCTAATAATATGAAATGACAATATCATAAGAAACCATATAGAAGTGGTGACAGAGCTTTCACTACTAAAATACATTATGGATATTTTCTTAGTATTTTGTGGGACTTACAAAATTTTAAAAAATCATTTAATTTTTTTATTATTATTCATGTAAACTATTGATTTTAATAATTTGTACTCTTTCATCTTGGTAGTGACAAATTAAGATATTGCAAATAGTACAATTTGTTCAAGACACTTGCAATTTGAATTGCATTTTCAGAACATTTTCTTAATTTTTTATCCGTCAAATATTAACTTTCAATTCTTTCATAATCTGTAAGGACGAATTTGATAGTTTATTTTTTCATATAACATTCTGAAAATTCACGAGTCTTCTTAGTTAATTGATATTGGAAAAGAATTATTACCCTAAAAATGGTCCGATAAATTCACCACACCTATCATTCTCTTTCTAATATCCACTCTGTCTCCATCATCATAACAGCCACAGTGTGAATCAAGAATCCAGTTCGTTTCAAACTCATGATGTTTGTGGTCTATGTCGTGTTGCAGGTTTCTTGCAAATTCATCACCCTTTTCACTCTATTCTAATATTCGCTTATTCACTGTGTGTGATGATAATGCAGAATATGAAAGTGCAGGTTGCTTATGGAGAACATCAAATCACATGCATTCCAAAGGAGAGGGAAGCTCTTCTCCGATTCAAGGCTGCCATTGTCGATCGTTACGACATGCTCTCCTTTGTGTCCTTCATCTTTCTCAGAACACCATCACACAACCGATGATAATCTAATGGGTTTCAAACACCTTGACCTCTCAAATAATTTGTTCAAGGGTGGGGATTTGAAATCATTCATGAACATATGCACCCTTCCTTCTCTAGACATGTCTAGAAACAATATAACCGAAGACCTTCCGTCAATTATTTATAATTTGTCTAGTGGTTGTGCTAGATACTCACTGCAAGAGTTGCACTTGTCATCCAATCAAATCATGGGTTCCATAACTGACCTTTCAGTATTCCCATTTTTAAAATCATCGGATCTTTCTAGTAATCAATTGAGTGGAAAGATACCCGAAAGCATCATATTGTCATCTCAGTTGGAGCAATTATCAATTGGATCTAACTCTATAGAAGGTGGTGTTCCAAAATCAATTGGGAGCATATGTACGTTGAAGTCATTGGATTTGTCCAACAACAAGTTAAGTGAAGATCTGACAGTCATATTTAATCATTTGTCTGTTTGTTCTAGATACTCATTACAACATTTAGATATGAGCATAAATCAAATTAGTGGCACTTTGCCCAATACCCTTTCAATGTTCTCATCATTAAAAGGATTATACATTTATGGTAACAAGTTAAATGGGACAATTTCTAAAGATCTTCAATTTCCAACTAAGCTTGAGGAGCTATATTTGATGTCAAATTCTTTGAAAGGTCTGATAGATGACTCTCATTTTCATAATATGTCAATGTTAAAGATCTTGGCGTTATCAGGTAACTCACTTACTTTAGAATTTAGTCAAAATTGGGCTCCGACTTTTCAACTAGAAAATATTGAATTGAGCTCTTGCAAGCTAAGTCCATTGTTTCCCAAATGGTTACAAACACAAAACCCATTTAACAACCTTGACATTTCAAACAGTGGAATATCAGATATTGTTCCAAAATGGTTTTGGACTAAATTAGCATTGCAAGAATGAATTCAATCAACATGTCATACAACAATTTACAAGGTATTATTCCAAATTTGCCACTAAAGAATCATTATTATTCCCTTAGTCTTGCATGAAATCAATTCGAAGGTCATCTTCCATCATTTTTACGAGACTCGATGTATCTTGATCTATCAAACAATAAATTCACAGATTCTCGTTGGTTTTTATGTTCTGGTGGTGTAGCTAAAACTTTATATCAATTAGACCTTTCAAATAATAAGTTTTTTGGAAAAATTCCAGATTGTTGGACCCATTTCAAATCATTGGCTTTTTTAAATATGAGTCAAAACAAATTTTCAGGAAAATTTCCTACTTCAATGGGATCACTCCTTGAACTTCAAGTATTGTTGTTGAGAAACAATAAATTAACATGTGAGATCTCTTCCTCCTTGAGAAATTGCACAAAGATAGTGATGTTAGATATAGCAGAAAATAAATTATCATGTTCTATTCCAGATTGGATTGGGAGTAAATGGCTACAATTGCAAGTTTTAAGCATGGGAAACAATTACTTCTATGGATGTTTACCATTACAAATTTGTTATCTAAAAAGTATTCATATATTAGATCTCTCACTAAGCAATCTATCTGCACAAATTCCTAAATGCATAAAAAACTTCTCTTCAATGGCTCAGAAAGCTTCTCTAAGAGATCAAGGTCATTGGTATTTTGTTAACACAAGTTATTCCATAGGTACCAATTCATACAATTTGAATGAATTTTTGACGTGGAAAGGTTTAAAGCAAATGTTCACAAATGATGGATTATCAATTTTAAAAATCATTGATCTCTCGAGCAATCAATTCTTAGGAGAAATTCCAAAAGAAGTGGAGGATTTATTTGATTTGATTTCACTAAATTTGTCAAGAAATCATTTGACAAGGGAAAGTCCTTTTAATATTTGAAAGTTAACATCACTTGAATTTCTTGATTTGTCAAGAAATCAACTTGTTGATTCAATTCCTTCAAGTTTTGTTAAAATTGATCGACTCACTATGTTAGATTTGTCACATAATTATTTGTCTGGAAAGATTCCAACTAGCACACAATTACAAAGTTTTGATGCATCAAAATATGAAGATAATTTTGATCTTTGTGGACCACCATTAAAGAAATTTTGTATTGATAGAGTGCCAAGACAAGAACCACTTGTTAAACTTCATGAAGATAACAATTTGATTTTCAATCATGAATTTTATTTAGAAAAATTATATTTTGACTACTAAATTTTGACAACTTTCTCTTACAACATGATCTGTCATCTTTTAAGTGGTTTTGAAATATTGAGAATGAGAAAATGGAGAAATGGATAACCATTTAGAAGATGTCACCTAAGGTTGTAAAAGAAAATTGTCAAAATTTAGTTGTCAAATAATCATTTTCCTTTTATTTAAGTATGACAATTGGATTTTTTATAAGCTTTTGGGAGTGTTTGGCTCAATCGTAACAATACATTCTTGGCGACATGCATATTTCAAGTTGAAATTTTGTATTGAATTATATGAAAGATATAAATATATAATAAAAATACATAGATATTAAGTTTTAATTAAACAATTTAACATGTAAAGTTAGTAATTTTGTTAGTTTATCAAATTATAAACTTTAGTGAGGAGATGACGAATAAATTGCGATTACAATAAAATTTTATTTACTGAGGAGAAAATGTGACACCTCAGTCGAATGCTATTTAAAATTGCAGATGACTTTATGAAATTAAAATTTGAAATATAAATTTAACACTAAACTGAATTATGAAGAAATTTAATAGTTGATGTTGATTATTTAACAAATGATAAAATAAATTCAAGGAGTTTTTATAAATTTTTCAACTTATAATCTAACTTTCACTTTCATGTAATTCAAACCACTTTACTCTATTTGAGGTAAAAAAATTTCTGAAATAATTCACATTAAATTAGTTAAGATATGAACCCTCTTAATTACAAACAAGAGATTAAGGTAGAAAGGAACAAATCCATCACACTCAAACTATTCAGAACATGACTCAAAAATCAATAAGTAATTATCAAACATGACCTTTTCCAATGTTCTCAAGATTAACCAAATCATTTTATGATTAACAACTTTAGAAGAAACATGAAGTTTACATTTAAAAACTAAGCTATGAACAAAATGCTTAGAAAAAGAAAAATGAACATCACACTCACAATTGGCTCCCTCATGTCCAAAGGAGTTTAACAACCCATTACAAAATAAAAATACACTATAAGAAACTTATTTTTTTTAAAAGAAAATAAATATGTAGAAACCTTCCTCACTTTTTTCTGCTCTGTTCTTTGATTTCCTTACAACATACTACCCTCACAACCCTTTCAATCTTCAACAACAAATATATTTTTCTACATGCACCACCTCACAATCATAATCCAGATTTCCCCTGCCAAAAATTAGGCAAGTCCTAAACTTAGCCAAAAATAGGAAAAAAATGATAAAAAAAGCAGAAAATTATTAATATTTTTAATAAAATTAGACAAGTCCTAAACTTATCATAAAAATATTTTAAATATTCATTGTATTATTACAGTTTATTATTATTATTATAATATAAAGGAAAATCAAGTACATGCAAAAAAAATTTAAATAATATTACCTGTTATGTTCTCTATCAGTGCTTGAAACTTTTCTTTACTGTCATAACATAAAGAGTGTCTCCTAAATTACTCAAGAACTTGAAATATGCATGTCTCCAAGAAGGTATCATTAAGATTGAGCCAAATATTCCCCAAAAGCCTATTGCAAATCCAATTGTCATACTTATATAAAATTCATAATTGAAAACCAAATTGTCACCCCCTTGAAGTTTAACAAATGGTTCTTGTGTTGACACTTTATCAATACACAATTTCTTTAATGGTGATCCACAAAGATTAGCATTATCTTCATATTTTGATGCATCAAAACTCTGTAATTGTGTGCCAGTTGAAATTTTTCCAGATAAATGATTGTGTGACAAATCCAATGCACTCAGTCGATCAATTTGAGCAAGACTCGATGGAATTAATCCAACAAGTTGGTTTCTTGACAAATCAAGAAATTCCAGTGATGCTAACTTTCCGATATCTGAAGGAATTCCCCCTATCAAATTATTTCTTGATAAATTTAGTGAAATCAAATCAAATAAATCCTCAATTTCTTTTGGAATTTCGCCTGAAAATTGATTGTTGGAGAGATCAATGCTTTTTAAAAGTGATAATCCACCATTTGTAAACACTTGCTCGAAACCTTTCCACATCAAGAATGCATTCAAATTGAATGATTGGATACCTCTGGAATAACTATTGTGTACAGAATACCAAAGGCCTTGATAATCTCTCAAATAAGTCATTTGAGCTATTGAAGAGAAGTTTTTTATGCATCTAGGAATTTGTCCAAATAGGTTGTTTAGTGAGAAATCCAAGAGTTGGATGCTTTTTAGATAACAAATTTGCAATGGAAAACTTCCATAGAAGTGATTGCTTCCTATGAGTAAAAATTGCAACTCTGATAATTTGCTTCCAATCCAAGTTGGGATAGATCCTACTAATCTATTTTTTGTCACATCTAACATTACTAACTTTGTGCAATTCTTCAAGGAGGAAGGGATCTCACCAGTTAAGTTATTGTTTCTCAATAACAATACTTGAATTTCAAGGAGTGATCCCATTGAAGTAGGAATCTTTCCTACAAATTTATTATGACTCATATCTAAATAAGCCAATGACTTCAAATGGGTCCAACAATTTGGAATTTCTCCAGAAAACTTATTATTTGAAAGGTCTAACTGGTATAAAGTTTCACCTACATCATCAGAACATAAGAACCAAAGAGAATCTGTGAATTTATTGTTAGATAGGTTAAGATTCGACGAGCCTAGTAAAAATGGTGAAACAGGACCTCCAAATTGATTTGATGCAAGACTAAGGAAATAATAATGATTCTCTAGTGGAAAATTTGGAATCATACCTTGTAAATTATTGCATGAAATATTGACTCTAATCCATTCTTGTAATGCTAATTTAGTCCAGAACCATTTTGGAACAATATCTGATATTCCACTATTTGAAATGTCAAGAGTGTTAAATAGGTTTTGTGTTTGTAACCATTTGGGAAACGATGGACCTAACTTGCAAGATCTCAATTCAATAGTATACAGTTGAAAAGGTGGATGCCAATCTTGACTAACTTCTAAAGCTAGTGAGTTATCTGATAACTTCAACGTCTGTAACTTTGACATATTATAAAAATGAGAGTCAGTTATCACACCTTTTAAAGAGTTTGACATCAAATGTAGCTCCTGAAGATTAGTTGGAAATCGAAGATCTTTAGAAATTGTCCCATTTAGCTTGTTATTTTGAAGGTATAATATTTTTAATGATGGGAACAATGAGAGGGTATTGGGTAAAGTGCCACTTATTTGATTCATGCTGAGATCTAAATGTTGTAATGAGTATCCAACATATCCAGATAAGTGATGGATTATTGTTGGAAGCTTTTCACTTAGACTGTTATTTGATAGGTCCAATGTATGCAAAATAGTAGCATTGTGAAGTAATTTTGGAACTCCATCCTTTAATTGATTATGTGATAGATCCAACATTTCCAACTTTGAAAACATTGAGAAATCAGGCAGCGTGCCATTGAATTTATTTTGACGGAGATATAATTCTCTCAATGAATATCTAGAACATCCAGACAAATGATTAAATATGACTGTCAAATCTTCACTCAACTTATTATGAGACAAATCCAATGATTCCAAAGTACATGTGCTTCTAAACGATTTCGAACACCTCCTTCTAAAGAGTTAGCCTCAATTGACAATTGTTGCAACTGAGATGGCAATCTGATGCCTTCAGGTATCTTCCCACTCAATTGATTTCTAGAAAGATCTAATGTTTTTAAAGATGAGAATGCTGAAAGGTCATATACAGAGCCTGTGATCTGATTAACTGCCAAATTCAACTCTTGTAGCGAGTATTTAGCACAACCATTGGACAAATCACGAAGAACTAACGAAAGGTCTTCGGTTATATTGTTTCCAGACATGTCTAAAGAATGTAGGGTGCATATATTCATGAACGATTTCAAATCTTCACCCTTCAATACATTATAGGAGAGATCAAGGTGTTCAAGCGAAGTCATGGCGAAACCAAAACGATATGTAGGAACCCTCCAAGAGGTTCGAACTAAGGTCAAGCTCAACAAGATTAGAAGTAGTGTTTGACACCCAGTGGAATATCATCGGTTCTGTGAAAGAGTTTTGAGAAAGATGAAGGACAGAGAGGGAAATAGAAAAGTTGAAGTTGGAAGGGTTGAATGAGATGAGAAAATGATCGGAAAGACCACAGTTAATTAAAATCAGTTCTCTTAGTTTTGGTAACTTAGCGATCATTCGAAGCGAGCTAGGAGAACTGTCCAAATTATATATGGATTCTGTACAGTACGCCCAGTCGGTCAATCGGCCACTGCTGACCCCACCGGTCAATCGGTCTCACGGGTAAACGAACAACCGTGCCACAAAATTAAAGGACCAGCGGTCGATCGAAAATCAGAAAATTGCAGACCATCGGTCAAACGGTTGAATATGCAAACAGTAGCGATGGACCTTCTGACCTCAAGGACCCATCGGTCCACCGGTAAAACAGCAGTGATGGACCTTCTGACCTCAAGGGCCCATCGGTCCATCGGTAAAACAGTAGCGATGGACCTTCTGACCTCAAGGGCCCATCGGTCCATCGGTAAAACAGCAGTGATGGACCTTCTGACCTCAAGGGCCCATCGGTCCATCGGTAGAATGATATCGATGGTTTTCTCACCTTTGAAGGCCCACCGGTCCATCGGTAAAACGGCAGCGACGGACCATCTAACCTTTAGAGCCAATCGGTTCATCTGTAGGACACCAGTGACGGACTTTGTAAAAACGCTTGACGGCCGATCGGCCAAACACATGGTTAGCTTGTTAACGGCACAACGCCATCAACCCAACCAAGCAACCATCGGTCGTGCGGTTATATAGCTTAAACCAAGGATTATCGGTTAAACAGGTCACTAATCTTCATTAAGGTGCTATTGGGCCGTGATTAAGAAACTCTAATTACAGGCCCATGTCGAAAGCTATAAATAGGGCCCAAAGGTAGGTTGGTGAGGCAATTAATTACGCATTTATTACAACTGATATATCGACACACCGATCGGCGTCATCTAACTTAAGCATCGGAGTACTTTAGACAGGTACCCCGATCGTCATCCCAACCGATCGAGCTAAGGAGAGGATTTCGCTGAAGTTACTGGAGAAAGAAGAGACAGTGCTAATTGAAGAGGTTCTCATAGTAGGCTCTCAGCCCCTACACCCCGAAACATTTTGGCGCCCACCGTGGGGCCGAGCAGTCTCTTTGAAGAACATACCCACATGGTGACCACGAGGAACCGGAACAGCAACATGGACGGAGGGAGATTAGCGGATGACCAAGCGGATACTAGGGAGATGATACGGTTGATGCAGCAAAGGATGGACGAGATGCAGAGGAACTATGAAGCACAGGTGCAGATTTTACGAGAGGAGAACGCCATCTTAAGGCGGAAGGAGGACGGAGTCCCTTCGACGCCGACCGTACCCGACCCAAACAGGCTAAGTCGAGTACAGCCGCATCGGGAGGCCGAGCGGGTGGAGAGCCGACCCCCACCCACGGGGAATGAGCAATCACAACCAGCTCGGGTTGAAAGGACGCAAGGCTCAAGAGGAAATCCATCACACACGGTGGCGGAGAGTTCAGGAGCGAACAACGGGGGTCGCCCGTCACGACAGCCGATACCCGTGTCGGGGTCCTCCCCCTTCACCTCGTATATCTTAGAAACGCCGCTGCCGGAGAAATGGAAAATGCCGACCTTTGACAAGTACGACGGCACGACCGATCCGGACAACCACATGCGGGTTTTCATGCATCAGATGATGTTTCATGCTGTCAGCGACCCCATCTGGTGCCGAGTCTTCTCAACATCGCTGACCGGGGAGGCCTTGGAGTGGTTCTCTGAATTACCGACCGGCTGCATCGACTCGTTCGCTTCTCTGAAAACGAGGTTCAGCACACAATTCGCGCCCCTGAAACCGGCCATTCTGACGGTCGACAATCTGGTCAACATCCGACAGGAAGACGGGGAATCGCTGAGGAGCTACCTCGATCGGTATAATCGTATGTCGGTCAAGATAAAAGGTCTCAGTGACGAGATCGCGCGGCACCACTTCTCTTACGGACTCCAGCCAGGGGTTTTTGCGGACAAGATAAGCCGTAAGAGGCCGCAGACGATGGAGGAGATGAGGGAACGCGCAGCTAAGTTTATACAGATGGAAGACATGCAAGAGTTTAGGGTAAAGAAGAGGGAGAAGGAGGATGCTGCGCTCCCTAAGCCGGTTGTCCCTAGACCGAGCAAACCTGCAGCTCGACCCACCGAGCGGAAGCCGCCAAAGTTCACAACTTATACCCCTCTGGCGGTCCCCCGAGCCAGAATACTACAGGAAGCCTTCAGCGCTGATTCGCTACCAGCGATCAGGAAGAAACCTCCACCACCCGATGCCGACGGGAGCAAACATTGCCAGTATCATCGGACCATCGGGCATACTACAGAGGAGTGCCACACGCTCCGCGACAAAATAGAAGAGCTCATTCGACAGGGACACTTAAAGAAATACATCCGGCAAGATCGCCCTCAGCGGAGTCCAGTGATGAACCGAAGCCCGAGAAGAAGAAATCCCCCAACCCGATCGGAGAAGAGAAGGGAGCCCGAGCGCGAGAAACATAGGAGAGCACCGTCCCGATCACATCGGAGCCCGAGGAGGAGCCGCAGTCACAGCCAGGAAAGACCCTTGAGGGGTTATATCAACACCATCTCTGGTGGCTTCGCCGGAGGAGGGTCAAGCTCCGCAGCCCGAAAGAGGCACGTTCGGGCGTTGAAGTCGGTCCATCTGATTGAGAAGAAGATCCGGTCGATGCCTCCCATCACTTTCACGAACGACGACTTCAAGGCGCCCGATCCCGATCACGACGACCCGATGGTCATCTCGATAGAGGTAGCCGAGTACGGGATCGGGAAGGTGTTGATCGATCAGGGAAGCTCTGTCAACATCTTATACTGGAAGACTTTCCAGAGGATGAACCTCTCCGAGGACCTGATCGTGCCATACAACGAGCAGATAGTCGGCTTCTCAGGCGAACGGGTGGACACGAGAGGATACGTGGATCTCCGCACCAGGATCGGCTCACGGAAGGACGGTCGGGAGGTAAGAGTTAGATTCCTGTTAGTTGAAGCTAACACCTCCTACAATGTGTTGCTAGGGAGACCCTGTTTGAACGCTTTCGGAGCGATTGTGTCTACCCTTCACCTAGCCATGAAATTCCCGTCGGACAAGGGAACTATATGCACGGTGCATGCAGATCAACAGGTCGCCAGACAATGCTACGCTGCTGGATTGAGGATCAGGCCTCACAGCCGACCGCGTAAACAACATCGATCGGAGGTGGCGTTGACGGACCTGGATCCCCGAACGAACACAGAGGATCGGCTGCAGCCGGAAGGAGAGACCAAGGAGATCCCCATCGGCAGCCAGCCTGGACAACTCACGAAGATAGGGGGAGCCCTGAGTGCGGAAGAGGAAGAGCTCATCGGCACTGTGATCTTGGAGAACAAGGATCTGTTCGCGTGGTCGAGCGCCGATATGCCGGGCGTCCACCCGGACGTGATGTCCCACAAGCTAGCCATCTTCCGGGAAGCACGACCGGTCGCTCAAAAGAAAAGAAAGATGGGAGAAGAAAGGCGGAAGGCGGTCGAGGAGGAGGTGAGAAAACTTGAAGGAGCTGGCTTTATCAGCGAAATCAAGTACACGACATGGCTGGCCAACGTGGTCATGGTGAAAAAGTCGAGCGGGAAGTGGAGGATGTGCACTGACTTCACTGATCTGAACAAAGCTTGCCCCAAGGACGCGTATCCCATGCCTAGCATCGATCGGTTGGTAGACGGGGCCTCGGGGCACAACTTCCTCAGCTTTCTGGACGCCTACTCGGGGTATAACCAAATCCCTATGTATGGTCCGGACCGATCGAAAACGGCATTCATCACAGACCGGGCAAACTTCTGCTATGAGGTTATGCCATTCGGTCTGAAGAACGCGGGGGCTACCTATCAGAGGTTGATGGACCGGGTCTTCCGAGGGCAGATCGGTCGGTCAATGGAGGTTTATGTGGATGATATGGTCGTGAAGTCGCAGACGGCCGAGGACCATGCACGTGACCTCGGCGAGGTCTTCCGCCAGGTACGTAAATATAACATGCGTCTCAATCCCGAGAAATGTGTCTTTGGCGTGCCGGCAGGGAAATTTCTGGGTTTCATGCTGACCGCCCGAGGTATAGAGGCGAATCCGGACAAGTGCGCTGCCATTGTGGAGATGAGGAGCCCTAAGAACCTGAAGGAGGTTCAACGTTTGATGGGACGGCTGACTTCTCTGGCGCGTTTTCTGCCCAAGCTGACAGAGAAGGTGAAGCCGATCCTGAAGATCATGAAGAAGCAAACTGCAGAGAAGTGGGATGACCAGTGCGAGGCGGCTTTTCAGCAAATAAAGGAGATGATCAGCACTCCCCCAATCATGACCCGACCGGTTGAAGGGCTGCCCCTGCAGTTATATCTGTCGGTATCGGACGACACGATCAGCGCAGCCTTGGTACAAGAAGCTCCGGAGCAGCGGCCTATTTATTTCATCAGCCGAGTTCTACAAAGCGCAGAAACGAGATACCAGTTGATAGAAAAGATAGCTTTGGCATTGTTAACAGCCTCGCGACGGTTACGCCAGTACTTCCAGAGTCATCAGGTGGTCGTCCGAACCGATCACCCTATAGCCAAGATACTCCGAAAGCCCGACTTGGCTGGTAGGATGATCGCTTGGTCGGTTGAGCTGTCTGAGTTCGGTCTTAAGTACGAACCTAGAGGATCGGTCAAAGGGCAACATTTGGCCGACTTTGCAGCCGAACTCCACGGACCGACCTCCTCGTCCAATCAAACGTGGACCCTCTTCGTTGACGGATCGTCGGACAAACGAAGTGCTGGAGCGGGAATCGTCATTGAAGGACCGAACGGCTTCATGGTGGAACACTCCTTGCAGTTCCAGTTTAAAGCCTCAAATAACCAGGCAGAGTATGAAGCGCTGATCGCCGGGTTAAGACTGGCAAAAGACTTGGGCGCGACGAAGTTGAAATGTAACACCGACTCAAAGCTCGTCGTCGGGCAGGTGCAAGGAGAATATCAAGTTAAGGATGATTTGCTGCTTCAATACTACCACAAGGCTGTCGAGGTCATGAAAGAATTTGAAGAAGTGACCATCCATCACATTCCCCGAGCGGAGAACACCAGAGCCGATAGGTTATCCAAGTTAGCGGAAGGAAAGGAGAAGGGTCAATTAAAGACAATTATCAGGCAAACCCTGATGAGACCTTCGGTGGGAGAATGCGCTGCAACAGAACGATCGGCTGACTGGACTACCGAGATGCGAGAACTCTTAAGGAGGTGCGAGGCTGGAGAAGAGGTCAGACCGACGGAAAGAAGGAGGGCACTCCGTTTCGTAATCATAGGAGAAGATCTATACAAGAGAGGTTTCGCGGCGCCACTCCTCAAGTGTCTATCCGCAGACGAAGCAGCATACGTCATGAACGAGGTCCATAACGGCATATGCGGAATGCACACCGGTCGGCGGACGATGAAAGCAAGGATACTCCGAGCGGGATATTTTTGGCCGACCATGGAAGAGGATTGCGAAGCCATGATACGCAAATGCGCAGGATGTCAAGCCCATGGAAACGATGTGAAGAGGGCTCCGACCGAGTTGCATAGTTTGACAGCTCCGTGGCCGTTCGCTCAATGGGGCATGGACATCGTCGGACCTTTTCCAATCGGCCGAGCGCAGAAGAAATTCATACTCGTAGCCGTCGACTACTTCACTAAGTGGGTCGAAGCAGAGGCTTTGGCTAATATCACCGCTCGGCAAGTCCACTCCTTCGTCTGGCGCAACATCATATGCCGCTTCGGCCTTCCTCACACGATCATCACTGACAACGGCCGTCAGTTTATCGACAAGAAACTAGGAGATTTCTATAAGCAGGTAGGGATAAGACACGTTACTAGCTCGGTCGAGCATCCCCAAACCAACGGCCAGGCTGAGGCCATGAACAAAGTCATAGTGGCAGAATTAAAGAAAAGGTTGGGAGAAGCCAAAGGAGCATGGGTTGACGAGCTGCCGCAAGTCCTTTGGGCCTATCGTTGCACGCCGCACGGGACGACCGGGGAATCTCCCTTCAACCTAACATATGGGACCGACGCCATGCTACCAGTCGAAGTAGGAGAGCCGACCCTTCGGCGGGAGATGCAAGATCTTGAGGTCAATTGTGGACGACTGCGCGAGGAATTGGACTGGACGACCGAGCGAAGGGAGCGAGCAGCCGTGCGAGCAGAAGCGTGCAGGAGAATGGTGGCAAGAAGGTACAACGCGAAGGTCAAACCAAGAAGTTTTGTCAAAGGAGACTTAGTTTGGAGAAAAACCAACGACGCACGAAAGAAGTCGACACAGGGAAAGCTAGCACCAAATTGGGAGGGTCCGTTCCGCGTGACCGAGAGCCTGCAGAACGGAGCCTATCGGCTGGAGCACTTGAGCGGGAAAGAAATACCCAACACGTGGAACGCGTCACACCTCAAGATGTATTACAGTTAATCATGAATAAAATGAGCGTTTCATGCAACTCTATCTAACAATCTGACCGACGGGGCTCCCTACGGGACCCAAGCAAAGCCTGACCGATCGAGTCAGGGACTTCCAAGAGGAAGTCCCACTCTGTCAGCACCGATCCAAGCGATCTAATTACCCCACGGGTAAACAAGTGACACGAGCTGTCCTGATCGATCGGGGTACAACACCAACGATCTCAAAAATGAATTGAACACAAATATAACGTTCGCATACCGATCGTCCGGGCAGCTCAATATTAAACGCAACCAAGGTAAACTAACAAGTTAAACAATTGCACGGCCGATCGCCAACGCTAAGAGACAATAAAAATGTGGCCGATCGCCGACAAAGACAAGTAACAACGAAGCAAGGCCGGTCGCCATCGCAAAGTAGAATAAACGTATGAAAGCATGAAAAATTCAGCGGATGAAATAAATACAGAGCTAAAATTTACACCAATGTTTGTCAAAAAATAACCTAATAACCGAGCGAACGCGATCCACCGGATGGTCGATCGGATTCGATCGGTTATATCAAAATGTACAAGTTAAAACAAAAAAGAAAAAATCTTATGCGGGTGGATCGTTGACCTCGTCCAACCGGTCGAAGACCCTCTCCACCTTCCCGTCCACTACTCCCATATGCACATCGAACCGATCGGGAGAGCAGTTGTAATAGAAGACCGCCAGGTCGACGGCCCTCTGGAAGCCCAACTCATACTGAGCAAAAACTTGCTCATCGGCCACCTCCAGCTCCTCCTCTAACTCCTTGACCTTCTTCTGCATGTCTGAAGCTGAACCGACGGCGCCCAGGTGCTCCAGAGATAGATCGTCGAAGCGCCGTTGGAGCTTGCGCAATTCTTCAGCAGCCTCACCTGCCTTAGCTTGCTCCGCTTTGGCCCGATCGTCCGCAGCCTTTAACAGCCCAGCACATTTAGCATGCTCAGCCTTGATGCCGTTAAGCCGATCGAACTGGGCCTTCAGATCAGCAGCAAACGCTTTCACCTCTGAGAGCTCGGTCTTTGCCGCTGCTAGCTCCTTCTCCAAGTCCTCAATCCTGCTCCGCTCGGGACGGGGAAACTTGGTGTATAGCGCAGCTAACCTGAGGGTGAGTTCCCCAGCGGTCCGAAGGGCGTCTTCCTCGGTTACGTCCTTCAAAGCTTCAGTCACTCGAGGTCCCAATTGGAGGATGACCTCTTTGTCAAGGTGAGCACCGCCACCGAGGAAAGTGTCGGCCAACGACAACGATTCTCCGTGCTTTTGTTTCTTGAACGGGGGGACGACCGGAGGGTCTTCTCTTCTGGACTTCTTGCCTTTGTCCCCCGCAGCAGCGGCAGCAGCACCAGAACTTGGTCGCTTCATAACCAAGCGAGGCCGTGAGACCGCACCAGAAGTCCCGGCGGGAGCGGAGGCGGGAGCACCCTCACCGACCGGAGGGGCAGCTGGAACGGTTGAGAGTGGAACCACCTCCTCGGCGGTATCTCTCCCCCGACGTCGAGCCTTAGCACGAGCAGCGAACTCAGCGTTGGCAGCGGGCGTTCGAGCCATGATATCTGCAAAACGACAAAACAATTAAGTTAAACTGCGACCAAAATTGACGATCGGCAATATCAGAACAACTAACCATAGACCGCCCCCGATAGGTCGGGGGAGCGGATGCATTGGATCAGCGGCCGCGGGTGGATCTTGTCGGGCAGGGTCTTAAGGACGGCCAGGTCAGCCCGCTCGGCCGGAGTCATCAGATCTTCAGCCCAGGCATCGGTGGAAGGAGGGAACGCCGTCCAGTAGAGAGGAAATTTAGGACGATCCTGCTCATCGAAGAAATGCTTCCTTCCCTTGGTAGTAATCGCTACCTTAAAGAACCCGATCTTAAAACCTTTGTACGACGCAAGGTAGAGAGTAAGGAGGCTCTTGTTCGCCCCCAAGAACGAGACCCAACCCTTGGACGCCGTCGGCCGAGTCTTATAGAAATGGAGGAACAAAGGCATGGTGGGTGTGAGACCGGCCGCCCGACAAAGAACGTCAAATGCCTGCATGGACGCCCAGGCGTTCGGGTGAATTTGCGTCGGCGCACACTGAATCTGGCGCAGGACGGCCATCTGCCAATCGGCAAATGGAACGCTCAAGCGTAGATCTTGGAAGAGACAGGCGTACACGTAGAAGAAGTCTAGCTTCGCCTCTCCCTTCCCGTGGCACACTCTCTCATTGCCAGCGCAGATTTTGACCCGAAGTTGCCGCTCCTCCACCTCCTCGCTAAAAATTCTGGTCCGCTCGACTAGATCCCCT
This sequence comes from Vigna unguiculata, assembly GCF_004118075.2. Taxonomy (NCBI): domain Eukaryota; kingdom Viridiplantae; phylum Streptophyta; class Magnoliopsida; order Fabales; family Fabaceae; genus Vigna; species Vigna unguiculata. The sequence continues at coordinate 35,567,280 of NC_040282.1, forward strand.
AGGTCGTTCCCCCAACGAAACCTTGTTACAAGCGTGCGCGGCTCATAAGGGGCCCAATCGTAACCCGATATTTCCGGCAGATTGACGTCGTCCCCCTGGTCGTTTACGTCGATCCCGACGAGGTCCCCACTTTCATCAGAAGCCGCAGCCTGCTCCGCCACCTCCTCGATCAGTTGCTCGGCATCAGAGCTGCCGCTTAGAAGTATTGGCGAATCCGTGCCGCTCGACACTCCCCCGAGCGAAGTTCCCGACTCAGACGACTCGAACAAAGCGGAAATCGACCCGGCGTCCCCAGACCACCCGACCGCTCCACCCGACGGATCATCTGAACCCGATGCGCTTGAAGACATTTTTTACCTGCAGAGAGAGAAAAACGATCGGTGGCTCGGCTAGAAAGAGAAAGGAAAGCGTGAAAATAACGGCAGTCACACAAACCTATTTATAGGGGGGACCATGTGACACGTGGCAGCTCCAAGGCCCTACGATCACATTCGGATCAACGGTCCCAGCTTCGCGACGCTTCAAATCGTAACTGACAGGCACGATCCACGAGGCAATGTAACCGTTGAGAAACGCCAGCGGTCAGTCGGCACCATGGTCTGGGTAAAACCTCTTCGCTTCTTCCACATCGCTCGAGGCTGGGGGGGCTTGTGTACAGTACGCCCAGTCGGTCAATCGGCCACTGCTGACCCCACCGGTCAATCGGTCTCACGGGTAAACGAACAACCGTGCCACAAAATTAAAGGACCAGTGGTCGATCGAAAATCAGAAAACTGCAGACCATCGGTCAAACGGTTGAATATGCAAACAGTAGCGATGGACCTTCTGACCTCAAGGGCCCATCGGTCCACCGGTAAAACAGCAGTGATGGACCTTCTGACCTCAAGGGCCCATCGGTCCATCGGTAAAACAGTAGCGATGGACCTTCTGACCTCAAGGGCCCATCGGTCCATCGGTAAAACAGCAGTGATGGACCTTCTGACCTCAAGGGCCCATCGGTCCATCGGTAGAATGATATCGATGGTTTTCTCACCTTTGAAGGCCCACCGGTCCATCGGTAAAACGGCAGCGACGGACCATCTAACCTTTAGAGCCAATCGGTTCATCTGTAGGACACCAGTGACGGACTTTGTAAAAACGCTTGACGGCCGATCGGCCAAACACATGGTTAGCTTGTTAACGGCACAACGCCATCAACCCAACCAAGCAACCATCGGTCGTGCGGTTATATAGCTTAAACCAAGGATTATCGGTTAAACAGGTCACTAATCTTCATTAAGGTGCTATTGGGCCGTGATTAAGAAACTCTAATTACAGGCCCATGTCGAAAGCTATAAATAGGGCCCAAAGGTAGGTTGGTGAGGCAATTAATTACGCATTTATTACAACTGATATATCGACACACCGATCGGCGTCATCTAACTTAAGCATCGGAGTACTTTAGACAGGTACCCCGATCGTCATCCCAACCGATCGAGCTAAGGAGAGGATTTCGCTGAAGTTACTGGAGAAAGAAGAGACAGTGCTAATTGAAGAGGTTCTCATAGTAGGCTCTCAGCCCCTACACCCCGAAACAGATTCTAAGGAAAGATGAGTTAAAGAAACAAGATTAGATAGCCACTGATCAGCGGGGACAATTTTGAGAGCGCTATCATATCCTCCAAGATAAAGCTTACGCAAATTTGAAAGGTTTCCAAATTGGGAAGGTATGTATCCCTCAAAAGAATTCCCACTGAGATCAAGATACTGTAACTGAGAGAGATTTCCAAGTTGATGAGGGATTGAACCCTCCAAATAATAATTTGAGGAAAGATTCAAATATTTCAAACGAGAAAGAGAGGCTAACTCACTTGGAATTTTTCCGGCAAATTGAGATGAGGAGAGATCAAGATATCTCAAGTTTGTGAGAGAAGCAAGAAAGTCTGGAATGGGAGTGTGTGGAAAATAATTGGAACTGAGATTGAGATACTGTAATTGTGGCAACTCCATCAGTGACTTGTGGATCTCTCCGCTCATATAACGTGGAGGGAAGTTCCAATATTCGCCGTGAAGATCGAGGCTTAGAATGTGGCCGGTGAGGTTGCTGCACCGAATCCCCTCCCACCGGCAACAGTCGGGAGTGGTCCAAGAAGAGAGCATGCCGTAACGATCGTCAATGGCAGCCTTGAATTGAAGGAGTGCTTCCCTCTCCTTTGGAACGCATCTCATTTCGTGTTCTCCATTAACAACCTGCAACACCACACACACCACCAACATCATCGCTTTCAAATTCTTCATTATCATCACACACACTGAATAGTATAGAACTAGATTGATATGGATTGTGAAATTTAGCACTCCCAATTCCTACATTTATAGACACACCAATTCCTAAATTACCTGTTCTTCTTTCTCACTCTCCTGCACTCTGCTTCCTTACTTTATTCTGTTTTATATTTCTCTAATCAACTCATTTTGTGGACCATTTCTACACTATTCGACAGATGAACGGATTTTAAATTCAAAAACAAGATTACTGATGCATTATTTAATGTTATTTGTATACACATTTATTCAAAATTACAAAATTTTCTTCTCATATTTTATTTAATAAGCTCTACACTAACTGTGTTACCAACGATGTACATCTGGAGAAGGTTCTACTCTTGAATATTCACTAAGAATATTTTTAATCAAATTTACGTATACTTTTATGATTTTTGTTAATTTTAAACAATATATATTAAAATAAATATCACTAAACGTATTCGTGGCAGTTATCACGCTCTCCATTTAGGTTCTTCCAAAACGATTTTAACATTGATAACTCTCCATATTTTTCTTTATCCAATCTTCCACTTTTCTTTTCTCCTTTAATTAATTTTCATAAATGATTTCTGGTTAAACATGAAGAAATTAGAGAGAAAGAAGAGAAACACCTCTACATTCCTAGTCATGCTTGGAATATAAGGCAATTGTTCCATTTTCCATTAGACTCTGCGAAATAATAGCAAGATAAATTTGTTAAAAATATTGATGCATGTGCCTTTTCAATCATATTTTTAAGTCATTTTTTACCATCAAAGTAAAGGACAAAATCTCCAAGAACATGTTCGGTCGTTTCAACCTTCTTAAGAGACATAGGGACTCTCCAAGGACATGTTCGGTTGTTTCAACCTCCTTAAGAGACATAGGGACTCAAGTGATGACATCTCAAACTCTTACAAACATCACTAGTATCATATCATGTTGAATCATTTAGTTGTATATGGTTGACTCTAATGTGTACGTAACTTTAATTGAAGTCACAAAAATATAAGAGAAAAAATCAAATACAAACTAAAACTATAATTGATCCCACTTGTAGACTTGGAATCACACCAGGAAGTACCCAGAAGCAAAGGAACAACCAAACCTTGGTGATGGCTATCCATAGCCAACCAAATCGCGTACTGATAATGTCCATTTTTACCTTTTTTGTGTGTTTATTGTTATGAATAAATCAACTCTTTTCTAGTTTTTATCTTGTTATATCCTTAAGTTTAGTGTATTTTGTATTGCTTTGTGTTTTAGTTGTTTTATGCTTATTTTGACTTTAATCTCTCTTTTAAGTGTGTTAAATAAGTTAATAGAAAACATGTATGGTGGCGAAAAACAAGCAAGAACTTAAGGGAGCATGATTCGACAAGAAAATATTGATTCCAATGGTACCTGTGTCGGGCACCATTGGAATCACGCCTAGTGCTTCAAATACATAATGCTACCAAACTGCCCAAGGTTGAGCGGTGGAAAAGTGGAGCTAAGCACCACAAGGCTGAGCGGTGGCGAATTGGGGCTCAGTGCCACAAAGCTGAGCGGTGGAAGGTGGGACTGAGTGTCATTCAATTCGTAAAACTTGGCGCTGAGAGCTGCGAAGACAAGGTTGAGCGGTGGCGTCGTTGACATGTCAAAAAAATGGGTTTTTAATCTTGTTTCTCGCGAGGGTTTGGACGATTCCTTATTTTGCACAATAGAAAAACACTTTTGGGTGCTTGGAGAGCCTATTGAAAGTTCCTAGGGGTGTTGGGAAGCTCTCCCACTCCTCCTTGGGTCTTCTCCTCCATTCATGGTGGTTTTCCCCCTTTTGGGGTTGGAGAGGAAGATGGATTGTGGTTGGGAGATGGAGACACAAATGGGAGGCGCAATTGGAGCATGGAGTGGCTGCTAAGAACCTTGGGAGAGGGCTTGTATCTTCTCTTTGGTTTCCATTTCTTCCCTATCTTTTCAATTTATAAACCCTAGGTTCCCACCATGGAGAGCAAACCTATGTGTTGAGATTATATGTAATAAATTGAATTTTGTGCATTTAGTGATGTTAATCCATATGCTTTTCCATTTCTATGTTAGTATTTGATTTTCATGCTTAATGCTGGTTTTGGTTTAGCCACCCATGCATGATTTGTGGTTCTTGAGATGTTGGAAAATGTCTTTTAAACCTAGAACTTAAATTGAATGCCTAATGGAGCTTGTATCTAGGGATAACACATGATTCATTACTAATCTTAAGACTCTTGAACTTAATGCATGATTTCACTTATTGAGGATTCAAGGAATTGGAACTTGATGAGTTATCATAGACTCAAAGTCACTAGGAATAGGATTTGAGTATTCTTATTAGTTGATTTTGGCGTGAAATTGAAATTGAGATGTTTGTGAATGCATGAGAATAAAGTGAATGAAATCTAGTCTTGACAATTGTATATAATCTATGTTAAATTTCTGTTGCACATCAACTGTTTGATAAAATACCAAAAAGCGTTTCTTTGTGTTTTTTAGTTTTGTTGTCTATTTGAGTTGTGAATTGTGAGATTTGTCATGTGTTGCACAAGTCCCTATGGAGAGAACAATATATTTATTACTTGCTACATGCGATCGGTGCACTTGCCGTTTTTCATTAAAACGTACTTCAATGCTTCAAAACCAAGCAAAAATTTCTCCAACATTCAAAGATCTTCAATCACGAGCTACACATTGTGTAATCCAGAGATAGAGAATTTTCCAAATTGGATTCATTATTTTCACGCTCAAAAATCACAGAGCTCTTCCCACTCTCTGAAAAACGAGCTTATATAGTCTACACATAAGTGAATTCAATAGGTTGATTTGTCTGTACAATTTATTGATTTCACTTGACTTAAGTGAAATAAGTAGATTGCATAACAATTTAATTGATTGAATACATTCATATTATAATTATACGCAACAAGCCTTTTAACCTATTAAAATCCTTTTTAACAAATTGAAAAGACAGACAAAAGACATTTACACTATATCATAAAGTCTACGAATTGAGTCCAATCTTCACACTTTGTGATCTTCATGTCAATTTCAAATTCAATAAACCCCAAGTTTGATCAACTACCAATCACTTCAATTCTTCATTAAGTCTTCATCAATCTTACATGATCACATGCACTAAGGTTACCTGTGCAAACAAAATATGCTACTAGATGTTCAACTTCAATTCCAATTGATGTACAATACTCATGAAAAACATGAGATTTAAATTCACCAGCATTATCAAGACGAATTTTCTTAATCAGATAATCAGGGTAGTGAGTTTTTAACTTGATTAATTGTGCTAATAATTTTGTAAATGCTTGGTTACGAGTTGATAATAAAAAAATATGTGACCATCTAGTTGATGCATCAATTAAAACTATGAAATATCTAAATGATCAACATGATGAGTGTATTAGACCACAAATATCACACTGTATCTTTTTGTCTAAAAAGGAGATTGACTCATTTCTAATTTTTCTGTTGATGGTCTCATTGTCAACTTTCCTTTGTGAACATGCAATACGTGAGAAATCATTAGACTGGAGAAGTTTTTGATTCTTAAGTAGGTGTCCATATGATTTTTTTCAACTATTTTTAGCATCAGAATAGATCCAGATGCCCCAACCGATCATGCCAAACAAGTGTGACGTGTGATTACTTGAGCTTTTGAGATAGCAGAAAAACTAAAGATTCAAGTTTACTATGAATCATATGTTGATTTGTATGTTTATTATTTACAAGATTTATGTGAAAACAAAAGTTTCGTGAATCAGAAATTAAATACTTTTATTTATTTATTTTTATAATATATATATATATATATATATATATATATATATATATATATATATATATATATATATATATATATATATAAAGTAGTTCATAATTATCGGAATTTGGTTTCTGATATTTTTCCGAAAATGATGTTTCTAAATATATATATAAACTTACGAAAACTGTTCTAAATCATTAGAAAAAAAATAAAAAAATAGAGAAAAAACGAGTTAAGAGATTCTTGAGACGTTTTCATGTAACTTTTTTTGAGTATTCACCAATAAAAATAAATAATAGATAATAATTAAATTAAGTTTGTTTAGAAAAAAATAGTTAAGTGAACAAGTCTTAATCTTATAAATTACTTAATATGAAACATTTATTACATATAAATAAAATATAACATTAAATCAAACTAAAGTTGTTAAAACAAATTATTTAATGTGCAACATGTATTACATATAAACAAAATATAATATTATAGGTCTAGGTAAAATAAATATTATTTGAACATTGTGAGAAAATTCTAGAAACTCTGACACAATATATTTATGGAATTGATCATTTATCTCCTTGTAAATGAATAATTTAGTTAAACAATTAAAAAACAATACACAACTAGTTCAGTTCAAAAATATTGCAGTTCAGTTAAAAATAATGAAATTTAGTTTAAAAATATTGTAATTCAATTAAGTTCAGTTTTTTAAAATAAAAAACAATTAAATGCAATTCATCTGAATTATTGTTCAGTTCAGTTCAGGCGAACTATTCTTAAGTTCAGTGCAGTTTTTAACACTGCAGTATAGTGTGGTTCATTTTGACCAGCCCTAAATATATGTATTAGTCTATACAACACTATTGCATTCCAAATGATCATATATATAATTAAATTTAATGTACTTAATAACCTCAACTTGTTGTATGTACCACCCAAAATTAATCAACTTTGCAAATCATATTAAATAAAACAAAGTATAAAATATCATCTCCGAAAATATTTGAACCTTTATATATGTATAGTATAACAAAATAAAAATCACAAATCCATATCAAAACCCCTATTTCACATTCTTACATATAATATGTATATTTTAATATATCATTAACTTAAAAGATATTCATATGTATTACATGTACAATGTATCATATTGGTTGAATATCTTCATTCACACTTCTATAATAATTACTATATAAGATCTATATAATAATAAATGTTCATCATACACTAGAGATGTCAAAGTGAGCTCGAACCCCATGAGCCAACCCGGCTCACCACGGGTTCGAGCCGGGTCGGGTTGAAAAAACAAAAAATTTTGTGGTTATGGGTCAAAACGGGGTTGAGCTCACTTAACCCACGGGCTATGCGGGTTCGAGCCGGGTTTGAGTGAGCTGACCCACCAACCCACTTAACTTAATAAAATTAATTATTTTAATATTAGGTTACAGAACTGGAATCCCTAAATTGAATTGGAATTCAAAATCCCTAATTGCAATCCTCTTCTTCGATACACATCCACGACAGACGAATCAAAATCACTGAGCTCCTTTCCCTTCCCTCTGAATCACGATCACGGTAATGGTGGTGCCTCCATTTGGTGGTGGTCGTCTGGTCTGAGGCGTGGTGGTCGTTCGTCGTGTGTCTACGGCGTGGTGGTCGTTCGTCGTGTGTCTACGGCGTGGTGGTCGTTCATCGTGTGTCTACGACGTGGTGGTCGTTCGTCGTCTGCGGCAAAACGGTGTATTCACACCCCATAGGTTTGAGCGATCTGCACCTGTATTCACACGTCCTCTGCAGATTCTGAGTTTCCAACCCTAAGGTGCATTTCTATCTCTTGTCGCTTGTCGCTCATCTATGGGGTTCTTATTCTCATGCTATCTTCAGACGTTTGTTTGACTGTCGTCTAGTCTGTGCGTGCTCATTGGTGGTCTGAGTGGTCTACGACGATGCTAGAGTCGACGTTGGTGGCCATTTGTTAGTGTTGTGCACTGGTCTGCGACGACGAGGTGCTTTTTTGGTGTTTTCCTCCTCTACAATCATCCCCTGCCTGCTGCAATCATTGTCTGCTGCAAATAGGTTAGTTGTTCACTCATCTCATGTTTTTGGTTAGATTTGTTCATGTGTTCGATGGCTGTTTTTAGTAAGTTTTTCACACTATTTTTTTCATAAATTAATGTGCAGCATGGAATCTGAAACTATTAATCGAAGTGTGAATGTGAATGTTAATGTTGATGATAATATACATAATCAAATTGCTAATGACCCACAAGAACCACCTTCTGTAAACAATGAAGACAGTGAAGTTCAAAAAGAAACTAAGAAAGCTAAGACAACTACCTCTGAAGTTTGGAAATATTTTTCTAAAGTTGGAGTAAAAGATGGTAAAGAGAAGGCCAAATGTAATGCATGTGGGCAAGAATATGTTATTGGTGGTACTAAAATAGGCACTTCAACACTGTTGCGTCATTTAAAAAAATGCAATGTTAGCCCAAAATATAAAGATGTAGGGGGAATGATAATTGATAATATGGGAAAGTTAAGGAGTGGGGAACTTGATCACAAGCATGTTATAGAGATTATGACAATGGCTATTGTCAAACATGGTTTGCCATTTAAGTTTGTTGAATACAAATGGATAAGAGAATTGCTTTCATATTTGAATCCTGATGTAAAGCATGTGAGTAGGAATACAACTGTTTCTGATTTGTGGAAATTTCATGTTCAAATGAAGGAGAAATTAAAACATGAAATGCATCATTGTCATAACCGAATTTGTTTGACATCAGATTGTTGGACTGCTTGTACTCAAGAGGGATATATTTGTTTAACAGCCCATTTTGTTGATAACAATTGGAAATTGAATAGTAAGATTCTTGCTTTTTGTAAAATGGAACCTCCACACACAGGTCATGATCTAGCAAATAAAGTGTTTGAATGTTTGACTGATTGGGGAATTGATAGGAAAATATTTTCTATAACTTTAGACAATGCTACTGCCAATGACCGTACGCAACATATTTTGGGTGAACAATTAAGCTTACAAAATAGCTTATTATGTGTTGGTGAATTTTTTCATGTGAGGTGTTGTGCTCATATCTTGAATCTTATAGTTCAAGAGGGTTTAAAAGTGGCTGAAGTTGCTTTGCAGAAAATTAGAGAAAGCATTAAATATGTTAAAGGGTCAGAGGCAAGGAAAATGGCATTTACTGAATGTGTTGTTCAAGTGAGGGGCATTGATACTAAAGTGGGTTTAAGGTTAGATGTACCTACTAGATGGAATTCGACTTTTATGATGCTTGAAAGTGGTCTTAAGTATCGTCGCGCTTTTTCAAGTTTCACCTTACGTGATAGAAATTTTAAACATTGCCCAACAACTGAAGAGTGGAAAAGAGCTGAGAGGATGTGTGAATTTTTAAGGCCATTTTATAAGATAACCAATTTGATTTCAGGCACATCTTATCCAACCTCTAATGAATATTTTATGCAAGTTTGGAAAATTGAGTGGTTGTTAAGGGATACTCTTAAAAGCGATGACCCCTTAATGAAAGACATGGCAAAAAGGATGATGGATAAATTTGACAAGTATTGGGGTGAATATAGTACCATTCTTTCAATTGCTATGATTCTTGACTCACGAATGAAACTTGAAGCACTCCGGTTCTATTACTCCAAGCTTGATTCTTCTACTTGTGATGAAAAGCTTATTCATGTACAAACTTTTTGAAGAATAAGTGAGTGTGAAGTCAATTTCATCTAATGCATCAAGTTCTCAGTTCACATGTTCAACAGAAGAACATTTGAACATGGAAGAAGACAAAGAGATTGATCCATATAATGTAAGTATGTCATCATTATGTCTTTGTTGTTTATTATTATGTAATCTTTATTAACCAATTTTTATCTTTGGATTATATTTTTATAGGAATATATCAATTATGTAAGCCAAAATGTGAATGTAGCTGGCAAGTCGGAGTTGGATCTGTATCTAACTGAAACACCACTTGAGCCAAAGTATTTTCCAAAGTTAGATGTTTTGAGCTATTGGAAGGATCGTCAAGAACGTTATCCAAATCTATGTAGACTAGCATGTGAGGTGTTAAGTATTCCAATAACAACTGTTGCTAGTGAGTCTACATTTAGCATTGGTGGTCACGTGCTTAACAAGTATCGATCTAATCTTCTTCCTGACAATGTTCAAGCACTGATTTTAACTCAAAATTGGTTACATGGATTTGAAAATATTGGTAATGTATTTTTTCACACTTTTCTTTATATCATACCTCTAATTCTAAATTATATTATTTCCTAATAGTTTCTTCTTGATTTTGAAGATGAAGATAATGAAGATGATCAAAAGGAAGAGGAAGTTGTTCTAGACTTTTCAATCCATGACTCCAATGCACCTCATGTGTAGTAATTCTAGGTAAGGAAACAAAAACTTATAGTCTTATGCATATTGTCTCTGTCTCTGCTATTACCCATACATGATTTTGGAAAACAGAAACATTCATGGAATATACCTTAATAAGTTGTACTGTGTCCATGATCACTTCTATTCACCAAATTTTCTTTGCTACTGTCATTTTTCATCTCATCACCATGAGCAGATCAGGGCAACCACCAGATTTGAAGAAGTGAGTGCTTCTACCATTCTTCACTTCAATTTTATTTACTTTCTTCGTTTCAATTTTCTCAATCACTCGCTGCGAATTGATCTACAATGGTCTTTTGTTTGGGGGATGCACATGTAGATGGACAAGAAGCTTCAGAGTGTGTTGTTGCTAATTTTCTTTTCTTTTAGTCTATTTTATCTTGTTGCATGATTTACGAGTTTGAGAAGAAAATTGGGAGTGGTTATTGTTGTAAGAATCTTCCAAATAGTAATGTCTAGAGAGGTATTTAGCTTGGGTACTTTTACGATTTAAGCTTAATGTATTTTATAATTTTACCTTGATCATTTCACTGTTTATATCATCTCTAGATTTAAGTCCAGTGCAACTCTACCCAATTTCACTGTTTATATACTCTAGCTTGGTGTATTGGTGCCCAATCAAATCCAAAGCATTTGTTGTGCTTATTTTAAAACTAGTATTTAACCAATCAGTAGTTTTATCTTTTTAAGTATGATATGAATTAGTTTCTAAACCTTTTACTTTAAATCTTTTTATTCATCACCATTGATGTACATAACTCATGAATATGTGCTTTTTATTAGTTTCTAAATTGTTCTTGTTTTATCATGCTTTATGCAGTCATTTAGCAGCTGCCAAATTATGTTTTTTGCAAGGGGAAGGTTTTGTTATTTGCAGTTCATGTAGGACAAGATTTTGAGAACTGCACATGTTAGAAGAGTGGCAAAGGGAGATAGATAAAGCAATTGGAGGATGACAAGATTCAAACATGAACCAAATTTTTTGAATTACCATGATAAAGATGTATACTATTTTCATTTATGTTTTGTTGAATACAATGATAGAAATTTCCTAGTATGAGCCTTGTAGTGAGCATGATGGAGACACATTGGTACTTGATTTTATTGTAATTATCATCTCATACATTACTTCAAAAATTATTTAAAAATTTAAAAAAAATAAAAAATTTAATTTTGTATGCGGGTTGGTGAGCCAACCCACTTAACCCACCAACCCGTGGTGGGTTGAGCCGGGTTGTAAAAAATCTGGCTCACCTTAAAGTGAGCCGGGTTGGGCTCACTCGTTTTCTGACCCGGCCCGTGGTGAGCCAACCCGTGTGAGCCGGGTTGGCTCACTTTGACATGTCTATCATACGCTCAGTTCACATATATATTTTGTAATACAAAAGAAAAATCGATTTTTATACCTATACATAGTACCAACATTATACATGCGTATTTTAAATCAATATAGTAAAAATACCATAGAAAATTTACCTTAAATTGTAATAAAAATAAATTAAATACTTCATCACGTAAAGACTTCTTCTAACATTTTATAAAAATAAAAAACTTATTTCTTAACACTTTCATCACTAATAAGGTGATCAATGTTTCCATTTGGTTTAGCAAAGAAAACAACAATATTAAGAGAAATCCATAAGGCCATAATCAAAATCATCATTTTCATAAGCAAAATGTGTTTTTATGTTCTTTTCCTTATTGTTTAAGATGTTTTAGTATACAACAAATACAACTCAAATGGCCTTTAATGATAACTTCAATTTTCATCTTTCTTTCCATTATTTTCACCTTTTTCTTTTCCCTTTTTAATATTATTGTTCCACTTCTGATTATAAAATCTTTGAAATTTACTTTATGACCATGTCCACAACCATGATCCCTAGCACGACCATAACCACAACCAAGGCCATGACCATGACCATGAAAATATAAATCAAAGATATTGCTGCATTCACTTATGGAATGAGCAGAATCACTTGGGCGACTCTCATGATTTTTTATCAAAAACTCATTTGTTTCAACCACAAGTAGAAATGAAGTAAATTTAGAGTATTCGTGAAATCCATTGTCAAGATATGGTTAATTAGTTGTTAAGATGATTTATTTCTTTCATTGATGACATCATCAAGACGCATTGCATCTAAGTGTATTTTAGCATCTAATCTCTCATATCATAAAGGCCACAAATTTAAATTTTGTAAGGTTTGACATGTTTATAACTAACACATAAAATACTAATAATAGTCATTTTTCATGTACGAAACTGTAAATTTAATATAACAATATAAAATGTTAGAAAAATAATCAAATATAAATAATAATTATAATAATCATCATCGTAATAATAATCATAATAAAATAATAATAATAAGACTGAGATGAAAATTGATAAAATCAAACAAGTTTTACTAAAAAAATAAAAATATAAAATAAAATTATAAATGAAAAAATATTTAAAAAGAGTTTGAATTGAGATACGCGTAAAATTGTTCTGGGAGAAAAAACTCTCCCACTAAATTAAATCAAAAATCAATTATTCGAGTAATTATATTAAATTAATATATAATCATTAATTTATAAAATATGTTTTTTTAAGGTAACCGTCGAGTAAAGTAAATTTACAATTCACATTAAAAAGTTTGTTTAAAAAGAAAAACTAATTATTAAAATTAAATACTAAATATGTAACATTCACTACTAAAAAAGTTTTATATTTTTTACCAATTTTGTTTTGAAATTTATTTCGTGAAAAATATTTATGAATTTTGTTAAGAAAAGAAATTTGTAAGAAATTGTTGTTAATTTTTTTTAAAATATTTTTTGTATAAAATATTTTTCACAACAAATTTTGTAAAAAATACTTACAAATTTTATAATTTTATAGAAAATAATTATTCACAAAAAAATTATCTGTCAATTATGATTTTTAAAAAAATAACAGAAAAAATATTTTTATAATTTTTTTTAATAAATTTACAAGAAACTTTTTTATATAATATAATAATTTTTAGTAGTGATTATGTATATTTCAGTGAGAGAAAATAAATGTGGTTATCAGTTTGGAATAATCTATCTAATCAATTCCATTATTCAAGTCAAAGTAATTAAATTATTTTAAATTTTTAATCAAGGCAGAGAGTGATGCATTCAAATATTATATGCAATTTACTAATTGAATTAAAGATGAATCAAATCCATGGGCACAGAGTAAACCGACACAGTGTAAGGTGTTTGAATATGTCAAATCTAACTGAGCAATTTGTTTTTATTACTCCTATAAAGAATTAAACCTATTTCAATATTCCTGTTATTCTTTCATTTTCTTGACAAGGGGCGCTTAACCTACAGGAACTGTTCAGCATATTTCAAAAAAGGCAGGTGTTTTTATAGAACTTAGCTCGAATCAACAAACGAAATTCAATTAATGAAATCAAAAAGGGGGTGTAGATTATTTGTATATAGATTTAAAAAACTCCCCGCTCTCTTGTTATATTCATACTTCATTTTTTTATTTCTTGTTGTTTATATAGAATCATAGAATGCAATTTTATATAGTCAGACAATTCATGAAATTTTCATAAATCTTCAAAAAAAATGAAAAATTGTATAGAGATAAAAGAGAGAATATAGGAAAAAAAAGAGTAACTAAATATAGTAATTGGACTTTTAAATAGATTACCCCCTATGAGGTGATTTTTTTATTTCATATTTCTTCTTGTTTTATTCTTATTTCTTTTTAATACTGACTCGCTCTTTATTTTTTTCAGTTATTAATCCTAGTTATTTGATTTATATACTTTATTTTGATAGTAAATAAATGAGATAGAATATTCAAAATGGAATATTTCTATTATTTGATTTTTCATCCAAAGTAAATGGAAAATAATATTTTAATCCACTTTTTTTATATATTTTTAACCTATTATTTTAATTATCATTAAATCATTCTTTTTAATATTTTTAATGATGTGATGTGATGATCTAATGATGATTGAAGTGAAGAGTTAAAAGTAGATAAAAAAATGAGTTAAAATATTATTGTTCAAAGTAAATCTTACGGGACTGTCATAGTCCTTAAAAAACCAGAAATTACAATTTCGTTTTCATTAAATTGTTATCACCTCTAGTTTTTAATAAATAGTTATTATTGTGAATTTATATATATATATATATATATATATATATATATTATAAAAATTATAAAAGTAAAAGTGCAAAGGTAGAAGAGAAGTAAAGATTTAATGCATGAATCTAAAGTATTTTTGCCTCTACATATGCTTTTTTTTTTTTTGTAGTTTTTTTGTTCTTCTTATTTTGAAGGTTTAGAAGTTATCCTTGATTTAGAAACTCCTATTCATTGCAAGAAGGCAACAGTTTCTTTAAAAGAGTTATGTCTACTAGTACAACAACTTTTGTAGAAATCATACCTCTACATTCTTCAAATATTGACTAAGAATTTGTTATTGAGTCTATTCAAAAAGTTAAAAACAATTTGCATTGCATTTGTCATTTTGAAATATATGTTTGATCAAGTAAAGAAAATACAATCACCTTAATACGTTGTAGTGAAGGTCAACACAAATGAAAAAAAGTGTGTTAGTGAAGAAAATTAGGATAACATTTTGTAAGAAGAAGAAAAATGACTCAAGTTTTTGGAAAGATTGTCAAGCTTCATTCATTGTTTTAAGAGCGACGTGAAAAATAATTTGGTTATTAAATTTTTTAACAATGATCATAATCATGTCATGCTTAGCTTTAATAACCAAATATCTTTAATAATTATCCACGAATAATTATTAATGGAATATGTATAAATATCATAATATTAGTGCGTTAACTATTTCTTTTTTAAAATTCAAGTGATCAAAACAGATTATTAATGAAAAAGTATTAATCATAGAAAAATGATTTAAAATTTAATTTTTTATATTTTTATTATTTTATTTAGATTTATAAAATTAAAGTTATTTGTAAAAAGTTAATTTTTTTCAAATTTATATTTTGATACAATTTATTTAAATTTATTTTATAGAAAAATCAAATTTATTTGCTTCAACATTTTATTAAATAAATTGATTTGAATTGTACTTAAATATTATTATTTTTATTTAAATTTATACAAAAGATAAAATGTAAAAATATTTATGAATATTTATAGTATTCCAAGGTATAAAAGATTTCACATACATTTTTTGTTCGATCGAAAAAATATGTCATGCCAGTTACGATGAAACAATTTAATTTAAAAAAAAAAATATTGGCACCCTTCATATAGACCTCAAATAATACTAGGTCGATATGTTTAACAGATACATATTAATAATAAATATAAATATTTTATTTACTCAGACTAGTATGTTACTTATTAATACTTATTAATTTTTTTCAGTGATTAAAGTTATTAACAAAAGAAAAATTAATAAGTGAACAATTGTTTATTTATATTTATGAAATTAAAATTACGTTTAAAAAGATTAATTTTATTTAAAATGTATAGTTCTACACATACTGTTATTTTTTTTTAATACAATGTTATTTTAGTTATAACTTAAAACATTTTTTTCTATTTAAATTTATATTTTATAAAATATTTTTGTAAAAATTATTTGAACATATTTGCAACAAATAATAAAATATATAAAAAGATAAATTTGTTTGAATTGTAGAAATAATATTATCATGTTTTCGTAAGATACATAGACATATATACATATATGTGTCTACAAAATTTATAATCTTTTACTAAATATTTTTTAAGTCCATCTAAAAAATTTGATATAAATTTAATTGAAACAGGAATTTATAAAATTTTAAAATCATATAATTACATTTTAAAAAATTTGGATGTTGAAAATTTTTAAAAATTAAAAAAATAATATATATATATATATATATATATATATTCAAGATTTTTTTTTAAATATAAAATTAGACAGTTAGACAATATGCGAACTTAAATGACTCTTTGGACTATTTAAGAAGTTTGATCGAGTAATAATAGATTAACATGCATAGTAGTTGTTGGAACATAAATGCAACGCTGACAAGCCTACTCATAGAGATGTTTTGAACCTCAAATAACTTTTTCATATTATTTAAGCATTTTATCATCAAATAACAGAATGGAAATGTAATTTATAAAAAATGGGAATTTCATACATCATGGAAAAAAGGTTAACGTTTATCTTTCCAAGTCTTCTTTATCTTTCCAAGTCTTCTTTATTTTCTCTTCTTATTTTCTGACTAGAAATTTCTAAATCTTCTGATCCTCTTCCTCTCTTTTAGTCCTTATGCTTGAAAGAAGTTTCTGGAGTATGTTATAATTATTAAAATATTTAAACATATGTATCTATTTTTTAATTATTAATATTATTTAAATATCACATTTTATTTATTTTAAATTTTATTTATTGTTAAATTTTTTCATATAAAAATATTTGATTTTCTCAATTTCAAATATTTAATATTTACTAAGTAATTAAAAAATTATCTTTATTTTCTTTTATCTTTAATTTTATTTTATTTGTAAAGTATTTTGTATTTAAACAATTTCATTAATCATCAAAAGTTCAACTAATTTAATATTTAAAATTTTTTTGATCTCGAAGATAATATATATATATATATATATATATATATATATATATATATATATATATATATATATATATTATACATATTTTTTTTTGTGTGTGATGTTATGTTTTCTTTTGTTTATTATTTCCTTATCATATAAAATATTATTTTAATGGTTTTTTATATTATTATATTTATTTTTTAACTCATTATCATAAATTTAATTTTATCATTACAATTATATAACATATAATATAATATAATAATTTAATATCATTATCATAAAAATAAAATATCTTCATCTAAATTTTAATTATTAATTTAATATTTTTTATATGTAAGATTTCATCTAAGTGTTGCCTTATAATGATTAATGTATAAAAAAAGCTAAAGAAAAATATAAATATAAGTCCCACATGGTTAAGTACTCAATTCAAAATAGATGTAAAAAAGATTTATACATACAAATATAAATATATGTGAAAAATAATATTATAGATAAATACTCATATAATATTTTCTATACCTGTATACTACCAAGACAGATAGGATACAAATACCATAATATCCATATCCATAATTATTAATACTTACTAAACTCTAATTTAAATTAAAAAAAATTAAAAAAAATATTATTATTATTATTATGAATGATGTGATGAAAGATAAAAAATTTTGGCAGTGGGATGAAACTATTAAAATAATTTGTTTTTTTTTATAAAATAACCAAATTAATTCTAAAACGATGCATTACACGTTTTTAACACTAAATGCCTTTTTGTAAGGTATGGAAAAAAAATATTATTTGAACATCAAATAACTTATTCAAATCATTTAAACATTTTATCATCAAATAATGGAATGGAAATGTAATTTACAAAAAATGGGAATTTGATACATCATGGAGAAAAAGTTGACTGCTTATGTTCCCAAGTCTTCTTTATTTCCTTTTCTTATTTTTTGACGAGAAATTTCTAAGTCTTCTGTTTTTTTTCTCCTCTGTTATAGTTCTTATTCTAGAAAGAAGTTCTAGTCTTTATTGTTGAAGAAGTTTCTAGTACTTAGAGTATGTTATATATAAGGCCATTGGCATTGTTACTCTTCACAGTATGAGCTTATGCGTTTGGGAATTCCACAGTTCAAAAAATGATGTCAATTTATACCAAATTCATTCTAATCATAACTTTTGTGTGTTTGGCATCACAGGATGACCAGGTTTGTGCAAAAGGGGTGAGGTGCATGCAGAGGGAGAGGCAGGCACTTCTCCACTTAAAGACTGCCTTCGTTGATAAATATGGCATGCTCTCATCTTGGACCACTCCTGATTGTTGCCAATGGAAAGGTATTGATGGATTTATATTTTTATTTGAGGGGTTATTAGGAAAAAAAAAAAAAAATATATATATATATATATATATATATATATATATATATGAGACATTTAGTTTTATTTCACATGTCACTATTTTTAATCTAAAATTTTAAATAATGAATTTTACGAATCTTTTTCTTATTTGGTATTTAATTTTATTATTTTTATTTAATATGAAACTTTGACTTACAATTAAATTAGTTAAATTATTTAAATTATTTTTGACAGGCATTACCTGTAGCAATTTAACTCACCACATACTAATAGTTGATCTTCACGGTGATTGGTTTGCTATGGATGAGTTTTTTCTCGGTGGCATCATCAGCAAGTCACTGCTAGAGTTGCAACACTTAGAGGTTTTAAACCTCAGTTGGAATCGATTTCAAGGTATTCAAGTACCATATTTCATTGGTTCTCTAAGAAATTTGAGATACCTTGATTTGCCAAATTCTGGTTTTGGTGGAAGGATTCCAAACCAGTTTGGTCTTCTTTCACATTTGAATTACTTAAATCTTGAAGGGAATTTCCTGGAGGGTTCGATCCCTTGTCAACTTGGAAATCTCTCCAAGTTGCAACATCTAGATCTTAAGGATAACTCTTTAGAAGGAAATGTACCTTCTCAACTTGGGAAACTGTCAAACTTGCATAAGCTTTATCTTGGATATGGTGGAGCGCTCAAACTTCATGATGGAGGTCTTTGGTTGTCTAATCTCACCTCGTTAACCCATCTTGACTTAAGTTTGATGGCTAATCTTAATAATTCTCATAGTTGGCTGCAAATCATTGGAAATTTACCAAAACTCAGAGAATTAAGCTTGTCTGATTGTAGCCTTTCTGATAATTTCATCCATTCATTGAGCCCTTCAAAGCTCAATTCTTCTACTTCCCTTTCTGTCTTTGACCTCTCCTGGAACAAGTTTACATCATCCATGATATTCCAATTGGTGTCAAATATCAGTTACAATCTTTTGAGCTTGACCTTTATGGTAATAACCTCTTGGAGGCTCCTGCATCAAATCATTTTGGTTTGATGATGCATTCTCTTGAACGACTCGATCTCTCCTCTAATAGACTCAAGGGTGAGGCGTTAGAATCCTTCATGGATATGTGCACCTTACAATATTTAAACATATACGGAAACAATATGACTAGAGATCTTTCATCAATTGTTCATAACTTATCTAGTGGTTGTGTGAGGCACTCATTACGAGAGTTGTACCTAAGTTACAATCAAATAACTGGCTCCTTACCTGACTTTTCAATATTCTCCAATTTGAAAATATTGGATATTTCTGTGAACCGGTTGAGTGGAAAGATACCTGATAGTAGCAAATTTCCACCTCAGTTGGAGTCTTTATCAATTGAATCAAACTCATTGGAAGGTGGTGTTCCAAAATCATTGGGGAGCACATGTACTTTGCGTTTGTTACACCTATCCAATAACAGTTTCAATGAAGAGCTTCCACTGATAATCCAAAACTTGTCAGGATGTGCTAGATCCTCGCTGCAAGAGTTAGAACTGAGAATGAATCAAATCAAGGGTACACTACCTGATTTCTCAACATTCTCTTCTTTAAAAACTTTATCTCTAGATGAAAACAAGCTAAATGGAAAGATTCCCAAAGATATTCAATTTCCTACTCAGCTGGAGACTCTCAAAATAAACTTGAACTCTTTGGGAGGTGTGATGAGTGACTCTCATTTTGCAAACATGTCAAAGTTGAAGTTGTTGGATCTATCAGACAACTCATTGGCTTTGGAATTTAGCCAAAACTGGACCCCAACATTTCAATTGGGTTACATAGGGTTGAGATCTTGCAAGTTAGGTCCAACTTTTCCTAAATGGTTCCACACACAAAATGACATTGAAATTCTTGACATTTCTAACTGTGGAATATCAGATTTTGTTCCGGAATGGTTTTGGGCTAAGGTTGCAATACAAGGAATGACAAAAATGAATATTTCATTCAATAACCTCAAAGGTACAATTCCAAATTTTCCCTTGGATGTTACTCCTCATTTTGTAGTCCTCGCCTCAAATCAGTTTGAAGGCCCTATTCCATCATTTCTTAGGGGATCAGCATTTCTTGATCTATCTCAAAATAAATTTTCAGACTTTTCCTCATTTATTTGTGCGAATGGGACAGTTGAAGCTTTAGGCCAACTTGACCTTTCAAACAACCAATTATCTGGACAAATTCCAGATTGTTGGAACCATTTCAAATCATTGGCGTATTTAGATTTGAGTCACAACAATTTTTCAGGAATGATTCCTACTTCAATGGGATCACTTGTTGAACTTCAAGCATTATTACTAAGAAACAATAGCTTAACCAAGGAGATCCATTTCTCCCTAAGGAATTGCATAAAGTTAGTAATGCTTGACTTGGGAGAAAATAGATTATCAGGAACTATCCCTTCTTGGATTGGGGAAATATATCAAGATTTGCAAATATTAAGCTTGAGAAAGAATAACTTCTATGGAAGTTTACCAGTTCAACTTTGTTATCTACAGGGCATTCAGCTCTTGGATCTCTCACTGAACAATCTATCTGGAAGAATTCCCAAATGCTTCAAAAATTTTACTTCAATGACTCAAAAGACTTCATTGATAGATTATACACACCAGGGGTATTTTGTCAGCCTTAGATCGATTGGACAGTACATGAACTACTATGATTTGTATTCATTGTTGACATGGAAAGGTGCAGATCATATATTCTTAAATAATGAGCTATTGCTTCTGAAAAGTATTGATCTTTCAAGCAACCAATTATCAGAAGAAATTCCAATGGAGATAGAGGATTTGTTTGAGCTTATCTCATTAAATTTATCGAGAAACAATTTGACAGGAGAAATTCCCTCTAATATTGGAAGGCTAACCTCACTTAAATTTCTTGATTTGTCAAGAAATCAAATATGCGGTTCAATTCCCACCAGCCTTACCCAAATTGATCGGCTTACCATGTTGGATTTATCTCATAATAATTTATCAGGGCAAATCCCAATTGGCACTCAGCTACAAAGTTTTGACGCTTCAAGTTATGAATATAATTCCAATCTTTGTGGGAAACCACTTGACAAGTTGTGTGTTGCAGAGGAACCACCACATGAACAAAATGTTGAATCAGACGAAGATGGGAATTTCCTTATCAATCGTGCATTTTATGTGAGTATGACACTTGGATTCATTACAGGCTTGTGTGGAACCTTTGGCTCCATTCTGATCAGTTGTCCTTGGCAACAAGTATATTTTAGGTTGTTGAATAACTTAATCGACAATATCTGTCGCATGATAATAATAAAAGTCGCCAAATGTAAGAGGTGGATTAGAGGCTAGTTGGTAATATTATCTTAGTCATTCCATATTTACTTGTTTTTTTCCTTTCAATAGCAGTTATAATATATGTAGACTTTATATATAATGTATAATAACGGGTTGTATTAATTTTACGTATATTTTCTATATATTCACTTAAAAATGAATTTAATTTCATTGCATTAGTTAGAACCAAATGTGTATTCCATTAAAGGGTGAGAGGAACCGTGGACAAAGCCACTGTGAAGAACAACTGCAACATATTTGAAAAGGAATGAAAAGAAAATTTAGATATACATAAAAAAATGACTTAAAACACACGAATGGAATTGAAGGACAATTATAAATAAATAATAAATAAAAATAGACAAACAACATATAACTGAAAACATAAAATGGAAACACAATAAATTGATATTCGACAAACCTCTATAACCATGCAAAGATATAAGGCGTCAAAAAGCCAAAAGATGCAAGAAAATCGAAATTTGAAATTCAAAATCCCTAATTTAGAGTTGCAAAAATTCAAAAACCCTAATTCAAAATCACATATGGCATGACAATAGAAATCGAAAATCGAAAATTAATAAATATTACACCACTGGTACAAACGATCGACAGAAATTCACAGAGCACTACAAAGCAGAGATTAGCAAAACTGAGAAAGAAATAGGGAAAGAAAGTTTATCTGTAATTCCTGATGCAAAATGTGTTGAACGAATGCAACCTCCAATGCAAGCCTGCAATCCAAATCCAAAGCGAAAAACCCAAAAAGCGAAATGAAAAAAATGGGAAATCGAATTTAAAACATGCAAAGATAGGTACCATAAAGAAATCCAATCATACAAAAGGACATCACGGAGAAAGGGAGAAA
The DNA here is from genome assembly GCF_004118075.2 of Vigna unguiculata. Lineage (NCBI taxonomy): Eukaryota > Viridiplantae > Streptophyta > Magnoliopsida > Fabales > Fabaceae > Vigna > Vigna unguiculata. The sequence continues at coordinate 35,589,932 of NC_040282.1, forward strand.
TCAGAATAAAGAAAGAAGACAAAGAGCATGCTTAGGGATGTCAACGGGCCGGGGTACGGGTAGTAGTTCTCCCGTACCCTATCCGCTGAATAAATATTCGTCCCGTATCTGTACCTATATTCGTCGGGTATCCGTTATGCGGATACCCGTCTATTTTTTTCATATCTGCGGGTATCCACGGGTACCCGCGGGTATTTACAAAAATATTTAAAAAAATAATTATTTAACCATAATTATTGTTTGGATCAACAAGTTCTCTTTCTCCGATTGATTATTAAAAAACAAACAAATAAAAAATCACTACCAATTTATATTGTAGTTTACTTTTGAATAAAATATTAAAAAAATTACTAACTTCATCAATATCCACCTCTTGCAACATTGTACAAAGTTTAATGTTATCCAATTTTAATCTAGAAGAGCCTTAAAACATAAAGAGTTAAGTAAAAATTTCTAACAATCACTTAATTAAAATATCTAAGTAAAAATGTTAATTTCATTACCTTTCATACTGGTCCATAACCAGTCTTAGAGACACATCAATGCCTCCACAGTATATGGAAGTAATTGACTCATTTGTGGGGTAAGAATCTGACCACCATTATTGAATGAAGACTCATAATGTTTTTATTAATATATATATATATATATATATATATAAATTTTCTGAATTAAAGTTTTTACTAATATAATGAAGACTCATAATGTTTTGATTCATTTGTGGGGTAATAATTTTTCTGAATTAAAGTTTAGCGGGTATGGGTATCCACGGGTACGGATACTATGATATCCGTACCCGCCCCGTTAACATGCGGGTATCAAAAATACCCATACCCACGGGTAGCGGGTATCCATTTTTAATATCCATTTCCTATCTGTTGCGGGTTTTATCCGCGGATACCCGCGGGTACGGATTTTTTTGACATCCCTAAGCATGCTATTATGCGTGGGAAAGACCTGAGAAAGGAGATAAAGTGTCCAGTCCAAAAGAAAAATGATATTTTAATTTATTTTTTTAACTTATTTTTAATTTAGTATTTTCATCATTCTTAAATTATCTATTTTAATTTTTTTTAGTGACATGATGTGATATTTAATGATAATTAAAATAGTGAATCAAAAGTAAGTAAAAAAGGTGAGTTAAATATCATTGTCCTATTTAAAAAAAGTATATAATATATTTTCATTTTAAATTACTCATATGTGAATTCTTATTTTGAATCCACGTGTAAAAATTTCTGCAAGAAATGTTCTTGCGTTTGAAGAGGCAATTTTCCTCCTCAGCTATTAAGCTATATTAATAAACTTTTGTTTTTACTTTTACTTTTTAAATCCAAAGTTGTTTTTTTATAGATAAGTCAGATTAGGTCATCAGCCTATGACAAGAAAAAAAAATGAAAACACTTTGCATTCCAACACACTTAAAAATGGGATTCAAACACCCTTAAAAAATGGGTGGAAACCCATGAGTCATTATTCTTCTCTTTAATTTTTATTTTACTTCACTTTCTTCTTTTTTCTAAAAACTAATTATTATTTATCTCTCTGGATAAATATTTTATATTCACTTTCTTCTCTTTCTTCCTAGAATACGATTTCTAATTTCTGGAGATACAAATTGGAAATATCTATACTATACACACAACTTCTCTTTTGACCATCATGAAATTCTGTGGTCAACTCACAATTTATCATAAAAAAGTAATTAAAAAAAAAACCTGTCGTGTTAATGTTAATGTTTTTCGTTGCATCTTATGAATATTTTTGTTGTTTCTCTTTAATATCGTGTGTTGAGAAATCAATTAATTAACGTGAATAGAATTTAATTGCATGGTTGACATGTGATTGGATAGTATGAGAATGAGTTGAAGTGTGGAAGCATACCTAATTAACCTTTAGAAATAATGTAGATGAAAGAATGACACTTAATTTTTCTAAAAACTGGTTAATAGAATATCAATTCTATTTCCTTCACAGTAGATATTAGGAACCTCTCAACATCTTACTAAATAGTCATCCTTCTTGTTACAAGGGTCAACACATAAACTATTCTTAAACTTTATTATTTTTCTGATGTCAGATCAAATTCGAGTCTATATAAAGAAAACAATGTCAAAATCTTCAAGTTTCACCAGATCGATGAGAGATGGAACTAACATTTATTGTTATTATTGATTAAAAACATAGAGTATCAACTTTTTTTAAGTACTCTTGATTTGTCACTTTTCAATTACTTGTTTTATTTTAATAATACTTTAAATTATAACACAAATTATGGTAAAAGATAAAACAAAAGTAGCATAAAATACAAATTTTGTAAAGCATTTAACATGTATGAAAAAGGACTATGTCACCGCCTTTCCTTGTTTCTAATGCACTAATCATGTCATTGGAATGATGCATTTGGCTTTGGCTGTCGTGTCAGGTGTAATAGTTGCAACTGTAAGAGATTTATGTTGTGTTTGTTTATGCTGATACAACTATTCAAACAGATTTGGAGGCATGGATAATTATATGAAATCATGTTCGTTTCAAAAGATTAACGATGAAAAGCACAGACAGATCTACAAATCAATCAGATAATTCGATCTCGCCTCAAATAAAAAGATTTGCGTTGATTCATTCACTTTTTACCATTTTATCCTTAAATTTTGTTGCACATATTAATATAGATTATATATAAATATAAATATAAATATAAATATTATTAATAATTAATATGTTTATAATAATTAATATATAATAACTGAAATATTGTTAAAAAATAATATATGTATATATATATGTAATAATAATTAATATATATATATATAATAATTAATAATAAAAAAAATATGTAAATATGTATAATAATTAAAATATTGTAAAATTTTAATGTTTTTATCTCATAATAATATCTTATTTTATTTTTATCATCAAGGGTATTTTGGTAATCTTCAAATCATATCTATTAAAACAATTTTTTTAATATATCAATTCCCTCAAATCACTCACTAATTAGCATAAAATTTATCTCCAAATCCATTTATTTTATTCTCTAAATCCATTAAAAAAATACACATATTCATCTACTCAAATCCACACAAATATATTTTTCCACCCTCCCCAAATCTAGCTTATGAAGTAAATACAACCTTAGATTTCAATTTGTTTGCTCTCTAATTGCAATGGCATGGATAATCCCAAGTGCTATAAACAAAATTTTGTGTTCTACTTTACAACAACAGAGCAACTGGACACCCATCGTCGTAATATTTAAATTTTAATATGTAAATACTTCTTTATATTAGTATTTAAATGTTATTAGTTATGATAATTTTTTATACGTTAAGTATTTGGTCAAAGAATTATTTTTAATACATAGAATATCAACACAAAAATCCATATTAAAGAATGTTATTTAATTTTATGATTGTGAATAAAAACCTTCAAGTCGTAAATTATGTACTTCTTTCTTTTAATGAATGTTATATTCAAGATAATATCATCATTTTAAAATATTTGTATTTTGTCTTTTCAATTGTCTCGTATATTTATGTGCATTAAAAGAAAAAATCAATTTACGTAATTAAAACAATTAACTGATGAAATTAATTCAAATGAGATGACTCGTGTAATAGGGGTTTGAAATCTCTAGGAAGTATCGGAGGTTTGAAACCCTGGAAAATACTATGGTTGTAAAACTCCTGATAATTTACAAGAGTTTGAAACCCCTAATAATTTATGAAGTTATGAAATGTAAGAAAGTTTCGTTTTAGCATGAGTTACTCAAAATCGTTGATAATCTGTTAGTGACATTGGTTTTACCCGAAAAAAGTTAAATCGCGGATAACATATTTAATGAAGTTAAAATTTTCGAAAACGTAATTAAAATTCCTGCTAAAATCAATTTTTATTATAGTGGTTATATAAAATTAACAGAAAGAAAAATAATGTATTAAATTACCACCATAAAATAATTGCTAGTAAAAAATACTTTGTTTTAGTGAAATAATGTAAAATGTTATTTAATAAAGAGTAAATTTCACATATTAGTTAAACGTTACTTAAATTATAAGATGACTTTAGGAAATTAAATATGGTATTTAATTTTTTAACACTAAAATGAATTATCAAGAAATTTAACAATTAATATAGATTATTTCACAAATTATAAAGAAATTCAAGTTGTGCTTCTACAAATTCTTCGGCTAACAAGCTTTCAATTACATGTAATCATAACATTTTTAATCTGGTTAAGGTAAAATTTTACTAATGTGTAATTCATGTAAATTGATTTGATGCAAGAATAATAGAATAATAGTGATTCTTTAGTGACAAATTTGGAATCATACCCTGTAGATTGTTGCGTGAAATATTAATACTGATCCAATTTGGTAATTCAAATTTAGTCCAAAATCATTTTGGAACAATACCTGATATTCCATTATTTGAAATGTCAAGGTTTTTAAATTCATTTTGTTTTTCTAGCCATATGGGAAACAACGGTCCTAGCTTGCATGACCTCAGTTGAATATTATTCAACTAAAAAGATGGAGTCCAATTTTGACTAAATTCTAAAGTAAGTCATCAATGTTTTTAACTTTAACATATTATAAAAGTGAGAGTCCGTTATCACATCTTTTAAAGAGTTTGACATCAAATGCAATTCCTCAAGTTCAATTGGAAATTGAAAATCTTTAGAAATTGTCCCATTTAGCTTGTTATTCTCAAGGTATAACTTTTTTAATGACGAGAGCATTGAGAGGGTGTCGGGCAAAATGCCGCTAATTTGATTCATGCTCAGATCTAAATGTTGCGATGAGTATCTGGCCTATTGGGATAAGTGATGTATTATTGCTGGAAGATTTTCACTCAAATGATTATTGGATAGGTCCAATGAACGCAAAACAGTAGCATTGTGAATTGATTTTGGAACCATATCCTTTAATTCATTTCTCGATAGATCCAACATTTCTAACTTCAAAAATATTGAGAAATCAGCTAGTGTTGCACTGAATTTATTTTGATTGAGATATAATTCTCGCAATGAATATACAGAACATCCAAACAAATGATTAAATATGACTGTCAAATCTTCATTCAACATATTGTCAAACAAATCCAATGACTGCAAAGTACATGTGCTCCCAAATGATTTTGGAACACCACCTTCCAAAGAGTTAGATCCATTTGACAATTGCTCCATTTCAGATGGAAATATGATGCCTTCAGGTATAATCATTCTTGTCTTTTAATGGCAGAGAACTTACTTAACTTGATGATGATAACTCATATCCAGCCATGAGACACAAGTTTGTTTTTTCACTGTCATCTTGTGATGAACTACTTAATCATCATTATCTTCCCAAGCTATATAAGCATGTCTTTCCTTGGACTTCTTTTCCTTTTTCCTGTCAACACTTTCCTTTGATAATTAAAATAATTTTTAAATTTGTCTTTAAATTTGTCATTAAGGTGATTTGGTCTCTAAATTAATTACTAACATTAGCAACCAATATTTTGTCTACCAAAAGAATTGGCTTTTAAATTAGTAATGTTTATATAAAGGGTTCTAGGTTATTGATTGGGTTTTTCTAGAAACAAAGGAACACTTGTTTTAGGGAATTTATATTTTGTCTTGCACGGTTTTGGAAAATGAAATGGCTTTAATGAATAGGAATGTTTTACTCAAAACATCTTACGTATGTTTATTATATATAGTAAACAATTTCAAATATTAGAGTTTGTAAATTGATTGTGTAATTCTATTGATCAGACAGTTTGGTTCAATTATTTATGTTAACCGTCTTAATGAATCTTAAGCTTCACATACTAAATAAGAAGTATTTATCCTTCTTCTTAAAGATTTGAAGGTACAAATATAAAACTCATAAAAGTTATAGTGGAAATAATAATGGAAAAGAACTAATTTGGTAATTGAGTAACAATGAGAGATGAGAAAATGAGATAGCAGAACATGTCATTTTCAATATTTTGAAGATTGATCAAATCATGGTATTACAAAATAAAAATATTTTAATGAAAATAAATGTGTAGAAAACTTTCTCAATTATCTTTCTCCAAATCCAAGTGAAGTAGCTCTTTTCTCTGTTTTTTCGTGTGCTTTCAGCATGCAACCCTCACAACCCTTTCATCTTCAATAATAGTTTCATTTCTTCACTTACACTACTTCACACCTATAATCCAAATTTCCTCTGCAAAAAAATTAAACAAATAATTAATTTGGCCAAAAATAGAAACAACAGAAAATAATGAGGAAAAAAGAGAGAAATCTCGTAAGACCCACTTTTTTTGCTCTTAATATTTAAGGGTTTGGCCTTATCTATTAGGCCTAAGGCCAACCCATAGGATGTCCAAAAACTCTTTTTCAGCCCTAATCCTTCTCATTCTACTCTCATTCCGCAAAACAACCCCTTTTCCTCACTCACTCTTCTCTCTTTTCAAAGCTCTGCTAGGGTTTGGCCCTGTTCCTCATCAAGCTAGTTGAACTCCACTTCTATTCCATGTAAGTTAGTCTTCAACCCATATCTTCTCTTCTCTAGCTTTACTTTTGTGTTTCCAACTAGGTTCATCGTAGTAACCCTGTTTTGGTTCTGGTGTTAGTATTTTCAGCTCATAAAGTTGTTCCTGGAGTTGTGGTGCTCACTGTTTGGTGTTTGTCGTTGTCTACTAGCCTCTGTTCAAGTAAGGGAAGCTAGGGTTTCGCTATTTTTAAGTTATCTTTGCATGCTTGGTTTGTTTTACGTTATGGATGCTTGATTCATGTTGTTTGTCATGTGAAAATGCATTGCTTGTGTTGTGGGTGTGATTCGAATCTGGCATTCGCACAAGGGAGAGCTGGTGGGTTCTGCTGAACTCACCCATACGAGCTGGGTGGTCGCTCAAACGTAAAGCTCTTGCTTAAGCGAGGAGCTCTCGCTTGAGCGAGAACAACTGCAACCCATATTTCTCTCTGTTTTGAGGGCTCGCCTAAGCAAAGGTCACTCACCTGAGCGAGAGTAGTCTCACCTGAGCGAGATGGGTAGCTTGAGCGAGACCTCAACGTGCCCCCTGTGTGCAATCTCGCCCAGACAATAGTTTGTGGCTTGAGCGAGGGGTTCCTCTAGCCTAAGCGTGAGCTCTTTAGCTTGAGCGAATTAACAGAGTTGATTATATTCGTGGACGTTCACATAATTGGATGATTTGTGCTTTAAACAGTCTCAAGTATGATGCCATGTATGCTCTATATGATACATTGGGATTTGAATCGATGAGTTTGGTATGAATATGCGTATGAAACATGATTGGGTGGTTGGTTGAATATTGACATGAGAATTGGTATACATGATAAATCTATAATTGGTTGGTGAGACATGACTATGGTATAAGTAGGACATAATTCCATGAACCTTTTGGTGAGAGTTCATGGTGGTGCCTCATGTAATGGACGTAATTCCATGACCCTCTTAGTGAGAGCTCATGGTGGTGCCTCATGTAATGGACGTAATTCCATGAACCTTTTGATGAAAGTTCATGGTGGTGCCTCATGTAATGGACGTAATTCCATGACCCTCTTGGTGAGAGCTCATGGTGGTACCTCAGGTAATGGATGTAATTCCACGAACCTCTTAGTAAGGTTTCGTGGTGGTGCCTCAGTATATAATGATGTAAGGATTTAAGTAAGGATTGCATCCTGAAGCTCTAAAGAGTTAGTTAGTCTCACGTAGAGCGTACTAACTCAAGTGGTGAGAGTAGCATGAGACCCTAGTCTTTGGCAGGATAATGACCTTAGACGTTTAAAAGCTAACCTTGTGCATGGTAGGGTGGAACTCATTGGCAATGGCTCTGTAGAGTAGTAGAGGTCACCACAAGTGCAAACATCCAGTGAATCCGATTGATTATATGTATTTGGATAATTGAGTCTTAGAGTCTCGCTTGTTTGTTATCACATGTTTGGTTGATTCATGTATTATTGACTTTTAAATTGCATGCTCAATTCTATGATAAAACCTTTTACTCTAGCTTACCCTTTCTATTTACTTATGTGTTTTGTGTGTGGTTTTCTCCTTTTGCGATGATCATCAATTTATTGATGTAAGCAGATATGGGAAACCCTCATGGTCATTAGGGTGATGGAAACTCTGTTGCATAGCTAATCTTGGGTTAGATCCCCTTACTTCGAGTACATTTTTAAGGCACTGTGGCCTATGTACTATTTTGCTATATGAGCATGTATTTTGGATACTGTTAAACTTGTACTCTGTTTTATTAATGACATCGTAGTATGCCTTAATTTTTCTCTCCAAGTTGTTTGGATAATTGTGAGAAGTGACATTCCTACTCCATGATAATACCTTTTATATTATTCTTCTATGTGATGTTTCATTTAATTAAGTTTAATTATTAAATGGACGTTACAAATCCAAAGATTAGAAAATATGAAGATTTATATGGGAGATCATTCCTCTAATTACAACTCATGTAAAAAAATGTATTTAAAGAAATAATTATATCTATCATTCATGGCACAAATATGGCAATTTTTAACATACGAAAGAAAAAAAACAACTTCTTATTATGATGAGACAACAATGTTCAGACATGATCGAAAGAAGATAAAGAAAGAGATTGAAAATATGTTTATACTTAGGATCTTTTATTATTTTATTGTATCCAAAGATATTAATTATTATCTTTAAGTAATATTCTTATCTATTATTACATCTTTAATCTTTCAATAATTTTCTTTTTGTCGAATGAAAAAAATTATTTTACCATAATATTTTTGTAATTGTTATTCTCTTAAAAAATTTAAAATAATTTATGAAGATATATAATAAATAGTGCATGACAAATTAAGATACTTAATAATTGAGACAGATTAATTAACAAATGATAAAAGAAATTCAAGTTGTGCTTTTATAAATTCTTCAACTTACAATCTAACTTTGAATTTCATGTTATCATGCCATTTGTATCTGTCTAAGGTAAAATTTTACTAAAGTAATTCCCGTAAAATTAATTAATCACATGCAACAAATACACATCATCTATTAGTTTTACATAATCAATGAACATGATTCAAAATTCAATAACATGTCATTTCCAACGTTTTGAACATTCATCAAGTCATTTTATTATAAACAACTTCACATGTAATAAACTCAGATTGAAAGGCTAAGCCCAACTGCAATGGGCTCCCCCAAGCCCAATTGTTTTCAAAAACTTATTACAAAATAAAAATAGCCAAGAAAATAAATCTAATAAAACCTTCCTCAGTTATCTTTCTTCAAATTCAAGTGAAGTAGCTCTTTTCTCTGTTTTTTCGATCTTCAACAATAATTCCATTTCTTCACTCACACTACTTCACACCTATAATAATCCAGATTTCCTCTGCCAAAAAATAAACAAATCATTAATTTGGCCAAAAATAAAAATAACAAAAAATAATGAAAAGAAAAAGAGAAAACAAAGAAAACTCAAATATTAAAAGGCAAATGAATAGAAAACTCCAATAATTGAAGTGAATACTTTTTAAATTGTTTCGATTTATTATATACTTCTTAAAAATCATTTGTCGAAAAATAATTATATCTATCACCCATGGCACAAATATTGCAATCTTTAAACATACAAAAGAAGAAACAACTTATTATGAGAATGGCACAACAATTTTGGGACATGATCGAAAGAGGAGAAATAAAGAGACTGAAAATATGTTTTATACTTAGGATATTTTATTATTTTATTGAATCCATAGACATTAATTATTATCTTTAAGCAATATTCGTATTTATTATTACATCCTTAATCTTTCAACAGTTTCTTTTTGTCTAATGAAGAAATGATTTTACCATAATAGCTTTGTAATTGTTATTCTCTGAAAAAATGAGATCGATTTCATAAAGATAAATAATAAATAGTGAATGACAAATTAAAATGTGATGTTATTAATTTTTTAACTAAATAATATCTTGATAATCAGTAACAATAATTAATTATGATGTATTAATATAAAAACATTGTTGTATGTACAATCGTTTATGTCTGTACAAATTTTGGCTTTAAATGTGCTATTTTAGATTTGAAAGTTCTGATTTTTATTTGATCTTTAATAAAAAAAAATACTTTTGTTTCCTAAATCTTTTTATATATTTTGTTCTGTTATAAGTTGTTTCTGAAATATTTATGCATTTTTCCTCTCAAAATATTTGTTTCTCTACGTTCAAGAAAGTTTTTTTTTGTCATATATTTTCTACTAAAAGGTGATACGTCAAATTAGCAAAGTCACTAGCAACCATCATGAAATACAAAATAAGAAAAACAAAGGATGAAGAAAAAACAATATTATGGATACAAGCGGAGAGAAAAACATGTTTAAATCTAAAATCTCTTAGCTACTTGTGTGATGTTTGACATTCTATTTGCAATAATATATACGGTTGATAATTTGGAAAAAGTAAAAAAATAAAAATAAAAATTACCATATTAAGTCTTCAATGTTGGTTGTAACATCACAGGAAAAGTAATTCCTATTCTAGTATATATATATATATATATATATATATATATATATATATATATATATATATATATATATATATATATATATATATATATATATATATATATATATATATATATATATATATATATATATATATATATATATATATATATAAAATATATGTTCAATATATAACTTTTGAAAAAGAAAACTGAGGTTTGTGAAAACTATTTGTTTAAAATAATAATAATAATAATAATAATAATAATAATAATAAAAATAATATAAGAAAAATAACACAAAACTAAAATAATATTACCTGTTATGCTCTAGAAAACCTCTTGAATACTTTCACTGCTGCCATGACATAAAGAGTATTTGCTAAATTACTTAAGAACTTGAAATATGCATGACGCCAAGAACGTATCAGTAAGATTGAGCCAAATACTCCCCAAAAGCTAATAACAAATCCAATTGTTATACTTATGTAAAACCCACGATTGAAAATCAAATTGTCATCTTCTTGAAATTCAACAATCGATTTTTGTCTTGGCACTCTATCAATACACAATTTCTTTAACGGTGGTCCACAAAGATCAACATTATCTTCATATTTTGATGCATCAAAACTCTGTAACTGTGTGCCAGTTGGAATTTTTCCAGATAAATAATTATGTGACAAATCTAATGAAGCGAGTCGATCAATTTGAGCAAGACTCAAAGGAATTGAACCAACAAGTTGGTTTCTTGACAAATCAAGAAATTCAAGTGATATTAACTCTCCAACATTTGAAGGAATTTTCCCTGTCAATTGGTTTCTTGATAAATTCAATGAAACCAATCCAAATAAACCCTCTATTTCTTTTGGAATTTCTCCTGATAATTGATTGTTTGAGAGATCAATGCTTTTTAAAAGTGATAATCCTATATTTGTGAACATTTGTTCAGAACCTTTCCACATCAAGAATGCATTCAAATTGTACGAATAGTTACCTTTCGTATAACTCGTGTTGATCAAGTAATGATGACTTTGATAATATCTCAAAGAAATCATTTGAGCCATTGAGGAAAAGTTTTGTATGCATGTAGGAATCTGTCCAGATAGGTTGTTTAGAGAAAGATCTAAGAGCTGAATTCTTTTTAGATAACAAATTTGCAATGGTAAGCTCCCATAGAAATAATTGCTTCTTAAGCTTAAAAATTGCAACTGTGATAATTCATTCCCAATCCAATTTGGGATAAATCCTGATAATCTATTTTCTGCTATGTCTACCATCACTAACTGTGTGCAATTTTTCAGGATGGAAGGGATATTGCCTGATAAGTTATTACTTCTCAATAATAATACTTGAAGTTGCAAGAGTGATCCCATTGAAGTAGGAATTTTCCCAGAAAATTTGTTTTGACTCATATTTAAATAAGCTAATGACTTGAAATGGGTCCAACAGTCCGGAATTTGTCCAGAAAACTTATTATTTGAAAGGTCTAATTGGTACAAAGTTTCAGCTACACCACCAGAGCATAAAAACGAAAAAGAATTTGTGAATTTATTATTTGATAGATCAAGAAATATTGAGCCTTGTAAAAATGGTGGAACATGACCTTCAAATTGATTTGATGCCAAACTAAGAGAATAATAATGATTTTCTATTGACAAATTTGGAATCATACCTTGTAAATTATTGCATGAAATATTAATACTCATCCAATTTGTCAATCCAAATTTGGTCCAAAACCATTTTGGAACAGTATCTGATATTCCACCATTTGAAATGTCAAGGTATTCAAATTTGTTTTGTTTCTCTAGCCATTTTGGAAAAAATGGGCCTAGCTTGCAAGACCTCAATTCAATATCATCCAATTGAAAAGACGAAGCCCAATTTTGACTAACTTTTAAAGTTAGTGAGTTATCTGACAACATCAATGTCTTTAACTTTGTCATATTATTAAAATGAGAGTCAGTCAGCACACCTTTCAAAGAGTTTGACATCAAGGATAATACCTCAAGTTCTGTTGGAAATCGAAGATCTTTAGAAATTGTCCCATTTAATTTGTTACCATCAAGGTACAATTCTTTTAATGATGGGAACATTGTTGCGAGGTTGCAAGGCAAAGTACCACTAATTTGATTCATGCCTAGATTTAAATGTTGCAATGATGGGGATAAGTGATGTATTATTGTTGAAAGGTTTTCACTCAGACTGTTATTGAATAGGTTCAATGAAAGCAAAACACTATCATTGTGAAGTAATTTTGGAACTCCGTCCTTTATTTGATTTCCCGATAGATCCAACGCTTCTAACTTTGAAAATATAGAGAAATCAGGCAGTATTCCGTTGAATTTATTGTGATCGAGATATACTTCTTGCAATGAGTATCTAGAGCATCCAGACAAATGATTAAATATCATTGTCAGATCTTCACTCAACTTATTGGAAGAAAAATTCAATAACTCCAAAGTACATGTGGTCCCAAATGATTTTGGAACACCACCTTCTAAAGAGTTAAAGCTAATTGACAACTGCTCCAAATGAGATGGCAATCTAGTGCCTTCAGGTATCTTCTCACTCAATTGATTGTGAGAAAGATCCAACATCTTTAAATTTGAAAATGCTGAAAGGTCAGGTACAGAACCTCTGATTTGATTGTGTGCCAAACTCAACTCTTGTAGTGAGTATCTAACACAGCCACTGGAGAAATAACGAAGAATTGATGAAAGGTCTTCGGTGATATTGTTTTCAAACATGTATAATGAACGTAGGGTGCATATATTCATGAATGATTTCAAATCCTCACCCTTGAACAAATTATTGGAAAGGTCAAGGCGCTCAAGCAAATTCATGGCCAAGTCAAAACGATATGGCATGACACCCTCCAAGAGGTTCGAGCTAAGGTCAAGCTCAACAAGGTTGGAAGTGGTGTTTGACAACCACCGGAATATCATCGGTTGCATGAAGGAGTTTTCAGAAAGTCTAAGGACAGAAAGGGAAGAAGAAAAATTGAAGTTGGAAGGGTTGAATGAAAGGAGGAAATGATCGGAAAGGCCACATTCAATTAAACTGAGTTCTCTTAGTTTTGGTAGCTTGGCAATCGTTTGAAGCCGGCTAAGAGAAGTGTTAAAATTAGATATGGAATCCATGTAAAGATGGGTTAAAGAAGTAAGATTTGATAACCATTGATGAGTAGTGACAATTTTGAGAGCACCATGATATCCTCCAAGATACAGCTTATGCAAATTTGAAAGGTTTCCTAGTTGGGAAGGAATGTATCCTTCAAAAGAATTCCATCTGAGATCAAGATACTCCAACCGAAACAGATTTCCAAGTTGGAAAGGTATACTTCCATTTAAATAATTATCACTGAAATCAAGATACAGCAACCGAGAGAGATTTCCAAGTTCATGAGGGATTGAACCCTCCAAATAATAATTATGAGCAAGATTTAAGTATTTTAAATGAGAAAGAGAGCCTAACTCACTTGGAATTCTTCCGCCAAAGTCACATGAAGAGAGATCAAGGTATCTCAAGTTGGTAAGGGAGCCAATAAACCCTGGAATATTAATGTCTGGAAAAGAATTGAGACTGAGGTTCAAATACTGTAATTGTCGCAACTCCGTTAATGACTTGTGGATCTCTCCGCTGATGTAACGCCGAGAGACTTCATAATAATAGCCAAGAGTAAGAGATTTAATATGAAATTCTCCGTGAAGGTCGAGGCTTACAATATGGGCGGTGAGGTTGCTGCAGCGAATCCCTTCCCAATGACAGCAGTCGGGAGAGGTCCAAGAGGAGAGCATGTCGTAAGGATCAACAATGGCAGCCTTGAATTGAAGGAGTGCTTCCCTCTCCTTTGGAAGGCATCTGATTTCGTGTTCTCCATGAGAAACCTGCAACACCACACACACCACAAACATCATCGCTTTCATATTCTTCATTATCACTTTCAAACAGAGTGAATATTAGAAGAGACTGATATGGTTTCTGAATTTACCACTCCCAATACCCATCCATATATATACACACACCAACTCCTAAATTACATATTCTTCTCTCTCTCTCTCTGCTGCACTGCTTCCTTACTTCATTCTAAGTCACTTTTTTTTTATTCATCATATCAACTAATTTTTGTGGTCCATAAATAATGTACTAAACAACCCTTTCTTATTTACAATTATATATGACTCATACAATAAGTTAGTAAAAGCCAACAAATATAAAACATAAAACGCACTAAATGGTTTTATGTTTCAAATAATAAAAGAAACTAATGACATTTCATTTCAGCTTTATATTTATTATGCATTTCATTAATGCATGCAAGATTTCAATAATTTCAGCATTATCAATTGACTTCCGAGAAGACTTGTGAATTTTCATTTTAAACCACAATATTATATGAAAAAAACAAACCATCAAACTCCTCCTTACAAATAATTAAAGAATTGGAATTTAATATTTGAAAAAAAAAATTAAGAGCTCTGAAAATGCAATTGTGTCCAACAAATTATACTCTTTGCGATATCTTTATTTGTGGCTACCAAGATGGTCAGTTTTTCCTAACCACATAGAAAGAGTCCAAATTATTACAATTTAATAGTTTTACATGAATAATAAATTATGTTATTTATTCTTGTGTAGAGACAATATATTGTATGAAAATAAATACAATTAAAAATTTGTATATTGTCTGTGATTTTTTTATACAATTCATAAAATAGATATTTTTCTTTCAGGATTTTTAAGAAAATTTGTAAGTCCCACTAAATATTAAGAAAAATTTGTAAGTCCCACTATCTTGTTCCTATAATATTAATTGTCATCTCATATTACTAGCTAGCAAATGAGTTTGTCGTAGTAAAGTATAGTTTGGTGTAATTGGACAAAATGTAACAAATATTGCCAAATAAAAAAAGGAAACTTCAATGAATCTAGTCATTATTGGAAAATTAGACATTGGTCTCATGTAAATAAAATGACAAGGAAAATTAATAAAATTGAATCAAACTCTATTATTCCAACCAAACCAGGTTCAATTGTAAACTAAATAAGGTCAATATCAATTGTCAATTAATCGAGCTTCACATAAAGAAATAAATGTAAATAAAGTTTCATCTTTGCAAACAGTAATCAAAACGCTCAATTACAATATAATTAATACATAATTTGATTCTAAAAGTACGGTGAATCATGTATTATGATAAAATACCAAATACAATGAGAATATCAAGTATCACTAATTGAGTAATCTTTGGCTAAAGTCACAATAAACATATTCATCACAATAAAGTTTAAATCATCAATAATTAAATATAATATAAATAATCACAAATAATAAAAGATCATGCTTGTCAAAGTCTAAGTCAATGGAGGCATTCTTACGATAAGTCCCTCCACTTTTCCACCAT
The DNA here is from genome assembly GCF_004118075.2 of Vigna unguiculata. Classification (NCBI taxonomy): domain Eukaryota; kingdom Viridiplantae; phylum Streptophyta; class Magnoliopsida; order Fabales; family Fabaceae; genus Vigna; species Vigna unguiculata. Next base: position 35,605,825 of record NC_040282.1, read on the forward strand.
TGTCACTTTCCTCATTATCAATGGTGAGAAATGTTTTGGGGCAATAATTTATTCCAACCAATTGACTTATCCGAAGACTTGTGAAAAGAAAGATCGATTTTTTAGATTAAACAACAATTTTATATAACAAATAATCGATCAAATGTTTCCTTAAAAAAATAGTGACAGAATTATAAGCCAATATTCGAAAGATAATAAAATTAAAAAAATATTCTGAAAATGCATTTTGCAAAGCAATTGTTTTTTAACATGTTGTAATATTTGCAATGGCTTCTTTTATGAATAAAAGATGGTTAATTTGACATAGAAAGAGTTCAAATTAATACAGTGTAACAGTTTACATATGAGTAACAAAATAACGTTACTTATTTCTATTTAGAAATAATAGTTATTTAAAATAAATACCATTAGAAAAGTTTATATTTTGCCTGATTTTTTATAAAAAAAATTGTGATTTTAATATTTTTTATAAATCTTTTAAGTTATACGAAAAAAATATATTTTAATATTAAAAATCCAGATAGGTAATAAGTTCGTTATAGTAAATTGTCTTAGTTACAAATTATAAAGAAATATTGACAAAAAAAGAAGGAAACTTCCTTTTTTTCTGAAGACAACAAAATATAAATTAATTAATATTTAAGACAACAACAACAACAATTCTTTGTTACTTCTTCAAATATGAAAATTTGTAAACCTTGTGAACTTATGTTTGTCATATCATACTTATGTGATGGGTTTACTTTACAATTTTCCAAGTCCTCACCGTAAATGTCACCCCAACTCTTAAATAATATTTAATTAGTTAAATACATATGTTTATCTATTATAATTAAAACTGGTAAACAGAAAAATTCGGATGAAATTTATTGTGGATTAATGTTCTTTTTTTAAATCACAATATCTAGTCAATTTACATAAACTAATAACTTAATTTATGTGATGCATATATAAAATAAACTACAAATTACATGGCATCCACAATGAAATTACTATCAAATGAAATGTTATCAGTTTTATAGTATGAACACAAATTTGGTATTTGTAGAATAAATCAAATCGTGAGAAAAGTTTTAGGGCAATAATTTTATTCCAATCAATGGACTTATCGGAAGACTTGTGAAAAGAAAGGTAACTTACATTAACTATTTTTAGATTAAACGATAATTTTGTATAAAAAATAATCCATCAAATATCTTCTTAAAAAATAGTGACAAATATAAGTCAATATTTGAAAGGTAATAAAATTAAAAGGTCGAAGGTCAAGACTGTTAAACACAGCAGAATAGAGAAATATATTTGTATGTACTGTCAACTCACATTTTATTAATCGGGAAAGATTGGCTTTTAAAGCCATACACAGCAGTTACAGATTTTAACTCCACTCCCACAATTTCATGCTAAATTCATGGGTGCATGCTGACTTAGACTTCAAACCACTATCCCTAATAAATAGCATATAAATTTATTTGATCACAGAAACAGAATAGTAACTGCATAAAATAAAATATCTTCTAAACTAACCAACATTCCCTCCCTTAAACTATACACGTTACGATATATAGTTTATATTTGAAGCGTCAGTCATGCCTAGCATACATCGAAGCCTTTCAAATTGATCCAGCTTCAGGGGCTTAGTCATAATGTCTGCAATTTGAACTTCTGATTTGCAGTAACTCAATTTGACAACTCCATCCTTCACCAAGTCTCTTAAAAAATGGAACCTTATATCAATATGTTTGCTTTTTCCATGAAAAACAGGATTTTTGGATAATTGTATGGTTGAGTTGTTGTCACACAAGATTAACGTGCTCTTCTGTTCCTTAGGATCAAGTTTCTCCAATACTCTTTTAATCCACACACATTGACAAGCACAAAACGCGGCTGCTATATACTCAGCCTCAGTTGTAGATAATGTAACTATAGGCTGTTTTTTCGAGGCCCATGAAACTGCTCCAAAACCAAAGAAAAACACATATCCAGAAGTACTTCTTCGATCATCTAAGTCTCCAGCAAAGTCACTGTCAGAATAAGCTACAACATCAGTGCTTCCACCACCTTTCTTGTAGAAGATGCCCATTTCAGTAGTACCTTTTAGGTATCTTAATATGCGTTTTGCTGCCAGCTAATGAGATTCATAAGGACAAGACATGAATCTACTAATTAAACTAACTGCATACATAATATCTAGACGGGTTGCAGTCAAGTACAAAAGACTTCCAACGAGTTGCTTGAACACAGTTGAATCAACTGTGGCTCCTCCATCATTCTTTGATAGTTTTGTACCCGTGACAATAGGATTTTTTACTGCATTACTATTCTCCATGCCAAACCTTGTTAGAATCTCACGAATATATTTTCTTTGACAAATGAAAATACCATCTGAATTCTGCATAACTTCTATTCCAAGAAAATATCTCATTCTGCCTAAATCGGTCATGTCAAATTCTAACATCATTGATTCTTTAAATTCATCACACATGCTCCAATCATTTCCAGTATAAATCAAGTCATCAACATAAAGACTTACAATTAAAATTTTACCTCCTTCCTTTGATTTTGTGAAGAGAGTGTGCTCACATACACACCTTTTAAAACCTTTACGAGAGAAATAGCTCTCTATCATGTTGTACCATGCTCTTGGAGCCTGTTTAAGGCCATACAACGCCTTTTTTAATTTGTAAACTTTGTCTTCTTTCCCTTTCTTCAAAAAACCAGTGGGTTGTTGTACATAAATATCTTCTTTAAGTTCTCCATGAAGGAAGGCACTCTTCACATCTAACTGATAAACTTGCCAATTATAGTGGGCTGCCATAGCAAGTATAATGCGAATGGTATCAAGTCTGGCCACAAGGGCAAATACCTATGTGTAGTCAACTCCATATTCTTGAGCATATCCTTTCGCCACTAATCTTGCTTTAAATTTATCTACTTCACCATTTTCTTTGAACTTTGTCTTGAAAATCCATTTAACTCCAATGGGCTTTACTCTATTTGGTGCATCAACCAATTCCCAGGTTTTATTTTTTTCTATTGATTCCATTTCTTTCATCATTGCATTTCGCCGTTTCTTGCTTCTAGCGGCTGCTTCAAATGACAGTGGATCAGTATCAGTTACTGTCATCATAACATTTAAAGTATCTTCATCAGACAAGCCTTCACCACTTTCATAATCAAGCATCCAGTTGGGTTCTCGTCTATTTCTTCTAACCCTCCCTTCAATTGGATTGTCATGGGCTTGTGGTTCATCAATACTTGTATCAACTCTGTTGGAATCACCAGGATGTGTAGCAGCCTGCATGGTGTCATCAATATCATTATTTTCAGCAGCTTCTTCCTCAGTTTCAACCTCCACATCTAAAGCATCTTGTGTTGTAGCCTCTTCGTTTTTCTCCCAATTCCAATGCTTTTGTTCTTCAAAAATTACATCTGTGCTGATGATGATTTTTTTGGAGATTGGATCAAACAAGCGATAGGCTTTGGATTCATCACTTACTCCCAACAGGACACACCTTTTGCTTTTGTTGTCTAATTTGATTCTGTGTTGATCTGGTATGTGAACATGTGCTACGCATCCAAAGACCCGAAAATATTCCACTGTAGGTTTGACTCCACTCCATGTCTCCTCAGGGATTTTATCTGGTACTACTGCAGTAGGACACCGGTTGAGAACATGTACACACCACCTGGCAGCCTCTGCCCAAAATATCTTTGGAAGTTGTTTCTCAATCAATATGGATCTCACCATATTCATTATTGTTCTGTTTTTCCTCTCAGCCACTCCATTTTACTGAGGGGTGTAAGCTGCTGTCAATTGCCGTTTTATGCCATGAATCCTGCAGAATTCTCTAAATTCATTGGAGGTGAATTCACCACCTCTATCTGTCCTTAAACAAGTGATATACATTCCAGTTTCTTTTTCAACACTAACTTTGAAATTTTTAAACATAGAGAATGCTTCTGATTTTTCATGTAAGAGATAAATCCAAGTCTTACGAGAGAAATCATCAATAAAGCTTAAAATGTACCTTTTGTTACCGATTGAAGTGGGTTTGATAGGCCCACATATATCTGCATGCACAAGTTGAAGTTTGCTTGATGCGCGCCACCTACTTTTCTTTGGAATAGAGTTTCGATGTTGCTTTCCTTCTAAGCATTGTACACAAAGTTCCTTTGGAGTTGATATAGAAGGTAGCCCATTGACCATCTTTTTGGAGGAGAGTAGTTTCAAACCATTATAGTTGAAATGACCAAATCGGTGATGCCAAAGGTGGGATTCATCTGTTGATTCTACTTGAAGACATGTAGAATTTCTAGGCATCAAAGTAGCGATCACTAAGAACATCCTATTGCTACTCATCTTGATTTCCATAATTTGACCACGTTCAGGATGATGAACTTTACACCTCCCATTCTCAATTAAAATGGTGAGTCCTTTCTCTTGAAGTTGCCCTAAACTTAAGAGATTGTTCTTAAGATCAGGAACATAGTAGACATTTGAGATCACATTTGTAATGCCATTAACATTCAGCAGAACATTCCCTTTCCCCATCACAGGCATTCTAGTATTATTACCGAGCTTTACCGTGTGTCTAAAGCTTTCATCTATGTCAGCAAACCAATCCTTATTTCCACTCATGTGATTACTGCATCCAGAGTCAAGAAACCATTCTTCTTTCGTGCCTTGTTTCATATCAACATAGGCCATTAATAAGATCTCATCTTCCGCTTCCTTTTCATCTTCATCATGTACTTCAGCATAATTGACTTTCTTTTGCCAAGTGGGACATTCATATTGAAAGTGTCCCATCTTGTGACATTTAAAGCATTGAATTTCAGCTTTGTTGAAGAATTGTCTGCCTCTTCCTCTCCCTTGACCACTTCTGCTGGAATTTCTTCCACGTCCCCTTCCTCTTCCTCTCCATCCTTTATCTTCATTGGTAACTTGTAACACATTTTCTTCTTCTTCTTGACCGTTCATTCGTTGCTCATGAACAAGAAGACTGCTTTGTAACTCATCTATTGTCATAATCTCTAAATTGTTGGACTCCTCAATTGAGCAAACTACATAATTAAATTTAGAGATCATGGACCTTAAGATTTTTGCAGTAATACTGTTTTCACCTATATTCTCACCACACGCCTTCATACTTTTAGCGATCTTGAGAGTGCGAGCAAAATAGGAGTTGACGGTTTCTCCTTCCTTCATCTGTAACATTTCAAATTCTCTGCGTAATGCTTGCAGTTGTGCTCTTTTAACCCTTGTAGAACCTTGGAATTTTTGTTTCATTGAATCCCAAATATCCTTAGAGGTCTCGTCATTAAGAATAGTATCCAGAATCTCACGATCAATCGCTTGATAAAGATAATTTTTTATCTTCAAATCTTTCAGTTTCTGCTCCTCTAGCACTTTAGCGTCTTCTGCAGAAAATACAGCTCCATCCGCTACTTTAGCGATCCCTTGTTCCACCAAATTCCAATATTGTTTGGAACGTAAAAAATTTTCCATTAATTTCGCCCAATGGTCATAATGACCATCATATTTTGGAATCGCAGGTTGCACGTACTTGTCAGTGTTGTTGTCTATCATTCTGTATCTCACTCTCTTCAATATACTCACAACGCTCTTTTTCTACACACTTCCTCACCGACTGTTTCTCTCACACACTCAAGGAAATATTGGATCAGGCCCCTAGGTAGGAGCTCTGATACCAATTGTTAAACACAGCAGAATAGAGAAATATATTTGTATGTACTGTCAACTCACATTTTATTAATCGGGAAAGATTGGCTTTTAAAGCCATACACAGCAGTTACAGATTTTAACTCCACTCCCACAATTTCATGCTAAATTCATGGGTGCGTGCTGACTTAGACTTCAAACCACTATCCCTAATAAATAGCATATAAATTTATTTGATCACAGAAACAGAACAGTAACTGCATAAAATAAAATATCTTCTAAACTAACCAACATTAGGACAAGTTGACCTGAGTTGAATGCGAGATGAGTTGATCCACGTCTAGATCGAATGAAGTTGATCCACACTAAAGATCCAACCGAGTCATTCGAGAATCTAGTAGAGTTGGGTCGACATGGGCCCATGTAAAATGAAATTAGTCTGGTTATGTTTGCTCAAGTTAGTTTTGGCTAATAGTAAAGTGAGGTGACTCAAACCCAAGTTGAGCAACATAAACCAAATAACCTAAGTCGATATGAGTCAGTCTGGATTTAAGTCAAGTCAATTCAAGTCGGTCTCAACATAAATCAAATTGAGTGTTTATGTCAGCTCATTAATTAACTTTGTTATAACAAATATGCTCTTGGGAATTGCTTTCTTATTTTAGGAAATAAAGTAAAATACCAGCAAAAAAGATAAAAAAAAATTCTAATTATAAGGAAACAACTATTTAACAACTAACTGTACTACTGCCATTTATTTCAAATATAAATTAAATAATTAAATAAAAAGTAAATGCAAATCAACATTTGTCCACATCTCCATTTATTATTATTGTTATACCTCTTGCTAATCAACATTTCATTACAAATTCCGTCGGTCTTATTAATTGTTCAACCTTTTACCTTTTTATTGTCCAATTCTTATATGGCAGCACTGTTGATTTGGATCCACAAAGTTAGAGTTTGAATTTCATTAACTAATTCTGAATTCTTCTTTTCACTCTTTTTCCTATTCATCTAGTCTAAGTTACATCATCAAGGTCGCATTGTCCATCTTTCATCAAAATGGTTTTCAGAAGATGAAAAGAACGTCCAATAATTCAATTATCGTTGCCATTGTGATTTGCAAATGGGATATATCTACACCTTTGCAGCGTTGAGCAGGGGCTGGTTTGGTCTTCGATATGCTGAGAACATCAAACTGTAGTTATTAAACAACTTCTTCTATTTTAAGATTCAAATCTCTAGCTATCCAATTCAAGATAAAGATATCTAGCTAAATATGAGTTGCATCATATTTTAGGAAAAGAAAAGAGAGGTTGAAGGCCAAAACTCTGAAGATGCTTCAACAACAAAGATAAAGAGAACCAAGAAATTAATTACTCTCAGACATTCAAATATGGAAGACAAGAAACAGACTAAGACTTAGGAAGGGTTTCTCATTGTTTCAAATTGGGGCGTTTTGATAAGGATTTAAGCCTATATGGTTGCAGCTTAAGATATTCCCAATCTCCCACATGATATTCCACCTCTATGAGATGAGATGCTTATTTTCTTCTAGCCTATTCTGGTTACGGGTGATCATAGAATGGATTTTTAATGATCCAATCCACATCTATTTTGGATTCAAATAATTGGATTAGATTTTTGATCTAAATCCATTTTTTCAAAAAAAGTAGATTGGATTTTTCAAAAATCCACATCCAAATGTTTAGATCAAGTTTAAATCCAGATCTAAATATTTGGATCAAGTTCAAAATTCAAAATCCATTTTTCATAAAATAAATTCAAATTAAATTTTTTTAAAACTTGTGTCCATAGGGCTGACACCATAGAATTTGGCAGATTTTTTGTCGGGACCAACGGGGCCAAATTTCAGCATGGGATGAACTTGGATGACTTTCAAACAAATTTCGGTCGGTGACAACGTGACCAAATTTGGGCCAAGGTCGACTTGACAAAATTTCAGTCGAGATCGACTTGACTGGATTCGACTGAATTTCAGTCAGGGCCGATTTTGCCTAATACGACTAAATTTTGGCCAGAGCCAACTTGGCCAAATATGGCCATATTTGGACCAGGGCTTGATCAGTCAAATTTCGGTCAGGGTTGACTCTAGTAAATTCGTCGGTCGGGACCGACTTGACTGAATATGGCCAATTTTCAATAACAACTAACTAAGTTGAATATAGTCAAATTTCGTTCGGGACTTACTCGACTGAATAAGACTAAATTTGGGCTAGTGCCGACTCGACCAAATTTTGGTCATGACCAACTGGACTGAATTTGGCCAAATTTAAGTCAGGACCGACTCGCCTAAATATGACCAAATTTCGGTCGTGATTGACTCTGCCGAATACGACCAAATTTAGGTTAGGATCAACTCAGTTAAATTTTGGATGAGGCCAACACGACCGAATTTTGACTGGAGCCGATTCGACTGAATTCAATTGAATTTTGGTCGTGGCCGACTTAGTTGAATACGACCAAATTTCGATTGTGACCGACTTATTTGAATACGGCCAAATTTCATCCTAGGTCGTTTCAGCCGAATACAACCAAATTTGGACCAGGGCCAACTCGGACAAATCTCAATGGGGCCAGCTCGATTGAATTCGACCAAATTTTGACTAGAGCCAACTAGGCTAAATACAGCCAAATTTTGGTTGCGGTTGTCTCGGCCGAATACGGTCAAATTTTGTCTAGGTCAACTCAGCCCAATGCAGTCAAATTTGGGTCGGGGTGAACTCAACCGAATACTTCCAAATTTTGTCCAGGACCAGCTGGGCCATATTTCAATCGTGACCGACTTGACAAAATTTAGCCTAATTCAGCCAAATTTTGTATAGGATCACGCCAATTCAATCAAACACAACTAAATTTGGGCTTAGTTTAACTTTTCAGATCATCATCTACTTCCTTCCGCTCATTTAAGAGTTCAATAAATATAAATTATTGTTGTTATCCTCATAATTTTTATTTTTAGGTGTTAAATAAACATTAATTATTACTTTTACCTTCATATTTGTATTCTTTCACTTTTATATGTATTTAATCTTTTTTTATTAATACATTTTTTACAAGAGTATAATTTAAATTTGTTAGTACAAATTTATGGATACATTAACAATTCTTTTATTAAACTTCTAAAATTTTTAATTAAATTGTAAGGTTTAAAGTTTATGAATATAAATTTCAAAGTTTACTGTTTATGGATGTCTCACGTCTCACGTCTCACGTCGCACGTCGCATGTCACACGTCACACGTCTCACGTCACACGTCTCTTGTCTCACGTCACTCACATCTCACGTCACACGTCCCACGTCTCTCACGTCTTACGTCTCACGTTCCACGTCTCACGTCTTACGTCTCACGTCTCACGTCTCACGTCTCATATCCCACGTCCCACATCTCACGTCTCTCGTCTCACGTCTCTCGTCGCATGTCCCACAGCTCACGTCCCATGTCTCACGTCCCACGTCCTACGTCTCACGTCTCATGTCTTACGTCTCACGTCTCACGTCCTACATTCCACGTCTCACGTCCCATGTCCCACGTATCACGCACACATCTCACTTTCCACGTCCCACGTACCACGTAGCACGTCTCACGTCGCACGTCTCACATTATTGCACTGAAATACTTGATTCTTCCATAAAATAATGGTGCTTTGGTTTATTGGTTGCAGTATAGCTAAGGTTCTTCTTTGTTGTTTATACTTCTTCATATAATAGTTTCTTATTTATCAAAAGAAGGAAGAGAAAAGGACATGATTTTACCGGAAATAGGAAAGCTAACCTTATGCAACAATAGTAATTTGAAGCTTTTGCAGATGTTTGCTATCATTACATGGATGACTTTAGAAAAGTGTTTAGATGTTGGCAGGAAGTATTTTTTTTTTTGTTTTCTGTTCTGACATTCAAAATGCAAAGAGATGTGTCACAAAATTCTAATCAAGGGTGGGCAAAAATCCATTTTTTATAATCCAATCTATTTTTTCTATGATCTAATCCATTTAATATCTATTTTATTAAAAATTCAATCCAATTAAAATCCATTTTATTGGATATGGATATCAATCTGATATATATTTTATATATTTTATGAATTTTATATTCATTCTTTAAATCTAGATTTTCAAAATGTATAATCCAAAATATGCAATCCAAATTTTCAGTTTATATTTTTAGTTAGGTTAGGCTAAAAGTTGAGATCGATTAGTTCAAATTTAGTTGTATTTGATTGAGTTGGCGTGACCCTATACAAAATTTGGTTGAATTCTGTCAAGTCGGTCTCGATCGAAATTTGGCCTACCTGCTCCTGAACAAAATTTGGAAGTATTCAGTTGAGTTCACCCCGATCCAAATTTGACTGCATTGGGCTGAGTCGACCTAGACAAAATTTGACCGTATTCGACCGAGACAACCGCGACCAAAATTTGGTTGTATTCAGCCTAGTTGGTTCAAGTCAAAATCTGGTCAAATTCAATCGAGTTGGCCTTGATTGAGATTTGGTCGAGTCGACATTGACCCAAATTTGGTCGTATTTGGCTGAGATGACCTAGGATGAAATTTGGCCGTATTCAAATGAGTCGGTCATGATCGAAATTTGGTTGTATTCAACTGAGTCGACCACAACCAAAATTCGGCCGAATTCAGTTGAGTCGGCTCCGGTCAAAATTCGATCGTGTTGGCCTCGACCAAAATTTGACCGAGCTGGTCTTGGCCTGAATTTGGTCGTATTCGGCAGAGTCGATCGCGACCAAAATTTTGTCATATTTAGGCGAGTCGGTTCTAACCTAAACTTGGCCAAATTCAGTTGAGTTGGTCATGACCAAAATTTGGTCAAGTCGGCACTTGCCCAAATTTAGCCGTATTCGGTCGATTAAGTTCTGAACAAAATTTGACTATATTCAACTTAGTCGGTTGTGATTGAAAATTGGCCATATTTAGTCAAGTCGGTCCCGGCCGACAAATTTAGTGGAGTCAACCCTAACCAAAATTTGACTAATCAAGCCCTAACCCAAATGTGGCCATATTTGACCAAGTTGGCTCTGACCAAAATTTGGTCGTATTGGGCAAAATCGGCCCTGGCCAAAATTCAGTCGAATCCAGTCAAGTCGATCTCGACTGAAATTTTGTCAAGTCGACCTTAGCCCAAATTTTGTCACGTCGTCCCCGACCGAAATTTGTTCAAAAGTCATCCAAGTTCATCCTATGCTGAAATTTGGCTTTGTTGGCCTCGACAAAAAATCTGCCAAATTCTATAGTGTCAACTCTATCGAAAATCAAATACACATCCATTTTGGATCCAAATAATGGGTGTGGATTCAAATTTGTGTCCATAGGGCTAACGCCAAAGAATTTGACAGATTTGGCCAAATACTTCCAAATTTTGTCCAGGACCAACTGGGTCAAATCTCGATCGGGACCGACTTGACAGAATTTGGCCTAATTCGGCCAAATTTTGTATAGGGTCACACCAACTCAATCAAATACGACTAAATTTGGGCTAGTCTGTCTCAACCTTTAGCCTAACCGAACAAAAAATATAAAGTGAAAATTTGGATTGGATATTTTGGATTATCCATTTTGAAAATCTAAATTTTGAGAATGAATATTCAATCCATAAAATATATAAAATGTAGATTAGATTGATATCCAGATCCAATAAAATGGATTTTAAATGGATTTGATTTTTAATAGAATGAATATTAAATGGATTGGATCATAGAAAAAATATATTGGATCATAAAAATTGAATTTTTTGTCCAATACATTTTTAGATAAACTAATAACCTTCAACTCTTTAAGGATATCATCCCTTCTTATTGTAACTGATTGACACTGTCCACTTTAGAAGGAATAGTAGTTCCCTCAATAAGGAGAGGAAGGTCTCCGACCATTAACAACTTTGAAAGGAGTCATAGTTGATGAAGCATTATAATTGGTGTTAAACCAAGGTAGCCAATGGGGCCATCTTTTAGACTTTGTACCCATAATGCAACTAAGGTAATTAGTTTCAAGGCAATGGTTTACTACTTCTGTCTGGTCATCCATTTGAGGATGGTAAGCGATACTAAATTTCATCTTTGTTCCTACTTCACGAAACTGCTAGAAATTGCTAAAAAAGGTGATAGCTAGCTGTCTACTACGAAAAATAATGTCTTTCGCCTAGGCCTTAGGTAACCCCAATAAAGTTCATGGACATATCCGACCAGACTTTAGTAGGAATTGGTAGTGGCTAAAGTAACATTATTGGAGCCAAGGTTTCTGCCTTATTCCTTTGATATATCTCACATTGCACAACAAAGTTTTTAATGTGTTTGCTCATGCCTTCCCAAAACACCACGTGCTTGAAAGTTCTAAAGTATCCACTATGACCTCTAACTGGAGATTCATGAAATTTCTTAATAATGAGAGAAATGTGTGAATACATTTTGGATGATACCAATTTGTCCTAATAAAACATGTTCTGATAAAAAACAATTAAAATATTAAAGAATCCAAAGACACTTTAAAATAATGAGTGCATAAACATTTAAATATTTTTTACTCCTAAAGCTTTGACATAAATCACACCTTTTATTTTTTTTTCATAGATAACGAAAAAACAAATACAAACATAAATGAAAAAAAATAAAAAATAAAATTCATTTATCAAGTATACAGGACAATATAGAACTAACTTAACAATAATATTTCCCATTTTTTTTCTGTTACAAAAAGACATAACACTAAAATATATCTAAAAATGTACATTCAATAATCAGAAAAGGGAAATAGAAAAAACATTCGAAGCGAAAAGAAAAAAAAAGTTTCACCTTTGCGGCATATCCAACTTGTCTACACTTTTGTAGCCACGTTTCAATTATGAAATTGGAAACGTGTTTCAAGAATAAAAACAGAAGAAATTGGCAAACCCATAAATAAAAAGAAGGGCTTAATTATCATTTTGATCCCATAATTTGTTGGGTGGATTCATTTTGGTCCTCTTATTATTATTTTGTTCAATTTAATTCTCTAATTCTTTAAAAGGTTCAATTTGGTCCCTGCCGTTAAGTCTACGTTAACACAGTCTCCGTACATGTCAGTGTCATTTTGTGAAATTTTTAAATTTTTTTTAAATTTTTTTAAAAATTTTTTTAAAATTTTTTAATTATTTTTTTTAAAAAATTAAACTACCACGTGTCACTTTATGGTTGTGACACGTGTCAATTTGAGATTCTTTTATTTAAAAAGAAATACTGCCACATGGCAGGTCACGATTGTGTCACGTGTCAAGCTAACATTGGTTGTTTTCAATTTAGTCCCTCTATTTGAAATGTTGATTCAATTTAATCCCCCAATTTTTTAAAATGATTCAATTTTGTCATCTCCCATTTGAGACCAAATTAATAATTAAGCTTAATCACAATTTATATATTCATGCTAAAATAATTTTTTACCATTTATACATCAAATCACTTCCTAAATACTCATGTTATTTCATTTCTTACATCTTTCACTTGTAATTTTTTACACTTGAAATTTTCTACACATGTAAAAAAAAATTTGAATAGTTAGATGGAGTAATTTAATCTATAAATATAATAAAAATTATTTTAATATGTATATATAAGTTGTAATTAAGTTTAATTACTAATTCGGTATGAAATTAGAGAGGACAAAATTGAATCATTTTAAAAAATTGGGGGACTAAATTGAATCAAAATTGTAGATAGAGGGACTAAATTGAAAACAACCAATGTTAGCTTGACATGTGGCACAACCGTGATCTGCCACGCGAAAATATTTTTTTTAAATAAAAAAAATCTCAAATTGACACGTGTCACAACCATAAAGTGACATGTGACAGTTAATTTTTGTTAAAAAAATAATTTTAAAAATTTTTAAAAAAATTAAAAAAAAATTAAAAAAATTGAAAATTCCATAAAATCACACGTGGCATGTACGAAGACGGTGTTAACTTAGACTTAACTGCAGGGAACAAATTAAACCTTCTTCAAGAATTAGAGGATCAAATTGAATCAAAAAGTAATAAGGGGACCAAAATAAACCAACCCAACAAATTAGGAGACCAAAATGGTAATTAAGCCTAAAAAGAAGTAACAAAAGAAGACGATGGTATGTCAATATCACGCAAACAAACAACAACTATTTCCAACACCATAACCATAAAAAAAAAATTCAAACTTGACATATAACTTAAAACCTAAAACCAACAAATGTATGCATAAACCATAAAAATGAAATAGAACCACAAAATCTACAAAAAAAAAAAAAAAAACTTCCATGAAAACATCCAATCACAATGAACATTTACAATCCATAACCCCAATATTTTGAAAAACTTATTTTTGCTAAAACAACTTTATCTCAATGGTTCAACTCTTTTTCATATGTTTAAGGTATTTTTAATCTTATTATATATTTAATTATATATTTTTTCTTTGTACAATTTTATTCAATGATGTATCAAATCATTTCATCTTCTTTAATATTTTTATTTGTTGCTTATTTTGATTTTGTAAAATGTTATTTTTGATGATTTTTATATAATTATTTTTATTTCCCAATTCTTTTTCATAAGTGTAACTTTAACAACAAATCTTTCATTTAGTATAATATAATAATTTAATGTTATTGTCATAAATATTTTTTATACTATCCAGCATAAATTGAAATTCATAAAATGGAAGATTTATGTCTATATTTGAATTATTGTTAGTTTAATATTTTTTCTCTATGCTCGATATAATATTTATGAGCATATAAGAAAATAGATTAGTGAAAAGATTATCGAAATATTTTTAACTTTATTTGAAAAATTTTATAGATGTTTTAGTTGTGAAATTTTATTTACATTAATTGTGAAATATTTTATATAATTATTTGGTACTTCAATTTGAAATGTATACAATTATAATTTCTTTTGAAATATTTGACACTAAAGATAAGAGAATGTGTGTTTTTTATATTGAATATTTGATAATATTATATTTTCATGTGAATTTTACTTTTCTATAAAAAATAATTAATTGATACTAAAATAATAAGAAAACAGGTATGAGCATGTATACCCGTTATTCAATGAGGATGAGAATGAGACAAATATCTTATACCCGTACTCGTTGGATATGGCGATGAAGATGGATATGATTTTTATTTATGGATGAGTATGAGATAATGAAATTTGTATCCGATGGAGCCCTTTGTCATGCTTCAGGCTAAGTGAAGAAATTTAATTTGTGTTGTTTTCACATTCAGATAATCGCTTTTAACAAATAATCTATTATTTTATTTTTGATCCGTATAAATGAAAAATTCAAGACTAAAAAATAAATTATGATAATCTAATTAAATATTGACGAATATGATAATCGAATTATAATTAAAAATTAATTAATTATGAAAAAACACATAATTAAAATTTTCTTTTATGTTCATAAAAAATTACTATACAAAAGACAGAAAAGAT
Organism: Vigna unguiculata; assembly: GCF_004118075.2. Lineage (NCBI taxonomy): Eukaryota > Viridiplantae > Streptophyta > Magnoliopsida > Fabales > Fabaceae > Vigna > Vigna unguiculata. The sequence continues at coordinate 35,620,989 of NC_040282.1, forward strand.
AAAAAAATATATATGAAACTAATATTTTATAATCAAGTGCGACAAAAAAGAGTTATTTTTTTTCTAAATGAAATAGGAATTGAAAAATAAGAGCAACAATGATAAGTTTGTATATAACTTATTTTTCTTTCTTAAGAAACAATAGATAACATGTCTAAGACTCTAATAGTGTGTTTGGATGAGACATTTTAAGAGAGTAATTCATTTATTTAGAGAATTTGAATTTCTTTGGAGCAAAATGATGACTTGCTTAGATGAGGATATTAAAAGAAAATTGAAATTGAGAAATTTTTAGGTTTTTCAAATAACTAAAATAATATAATTTCAAATTCCCTCAAAAGATAAGGAAATTGAAATTCCACAAGTTGTGAAATTCCTCGTTGGTTAGGATAAAAGATAGTCGGGGCTGACTCGATCGACAATCGACCGGGTCTAACTCGGCCGAATTTGGTCAAATTTCGGTCGATGAAGACTTGGCTGAAATTCAGTCTGAATTGCCAAATTTCGGATAGGACCAACTCGGTCGAGTTCAACCAAATATTTATCTAGAGCCAACTCGATCGAATTTGATGGGATCTAAATTGATCAAAATTTGGTTGGGACTGACTATGCAAACTTTAGTCAGTGTTGTCTTGGTCGAGTACTACAAAATTTTGGTTGGGACCAACTTAGCCGAAATTCGATCGAGTTGGCTCTATTGAATTCCGTCACATTTGGCCAAGTTGATCCCGACTGAAATTCAGTCAAGTCGGCCTTGTCCAAATTGGATTGCATTTGGTCGAGTCAACCCAACCAAATTCGACCGAGTTGATCCTAACTTACATTTGGCCAAATTTGACTAAATTTATGTCAACATAAATTTGGATGAATTCGGTTGAGTCAATATGATTCAAAATTGATGGAATTTAAACATTTTAAGTTGACTAATATATCTTTTAAATTTAATTTCAAACTTTTATATATTAAAAAATTGTTACAATGAAATTTTATCTCACAAGAAAACTTCAATTATTTTATCCAAACAAAAAATTGAAATGTGAGATATTTGAATTACTCCATCCAAACAAATTATTTAGAAAATGAAGAGAGTTCAATTCCAAGAAATTCAAATGCAATGTATTTCAAGTTCTTAAAATTGTTGAAATGTTTTATCCAAACACAAGGTAAGGGTGTGTTTGGATTGAGGAGATGATTTGAGAGAGAGTGAGTGAATGGATTTGAGGAGATGGAGAAAGGATTATGGTGTTGTTTGTCTTAAGAGATAGATGAAAAGATTTGAAAATAAAGTTGATGAAAGTTTGTGAATGATTTGATGAATATGATAAATATAAAAAAAAATTTAAAAGATTAAAATATGAAGTTACAATTTTGTCCCTATACTCTTAATTATTATAAAATAAAGTTTTATTAGTTGAATTTAAATTAAAAAATAATTTGGATGATTAATTTTTTAATAAAATAAGTTAACAGGTATAATTAATTTAAAATACAATGTCATATATGGTTAAAAATAATTTTAATTTAAATATTATATTATAATCAAATAAATAGATGTTGTATTATTTTCTAATAATATTATGCTGAAATACTTTATATTTTATTATTATTATTATTATTATTATTATTAATAAGTATTATAATTATTAAATCGCTGAAAAACTCTTAAACAAAGGGCACTATTTTGGCACAAACAATCTGGTAGATGCCTAGAAAGGCTGGTTTTAAAAAAAAGACACATCTGTAATTTTATTGTGCATACACAGTAAATCACCCAAATCTTCTTTATTTGTGAAGATGGAGATATCAACTCAATTCACCATTCCGCTCTCTTAAATCACTCTAAATACATTGACAATGTAAGAGATAACTTAAAAAAATAAAAAAATATCTTAATAAATTCTATATTCTGTATTATATTTAATTTTATATTTTATTATTTATTAACATGATATATTCTATAAAATAAATTAAAATTTTACCTAATTTAATTATCATAAATTCTAGTTATATATACGCACAATTTTAAGAGTTTATGAAGGACGAACCTTCCGACCCCAAAATATTCGTTTCCCGGTAACTTGAATAAAATATTATGATTAAAAAAATTAATCTACAAATAATGCATGCATTATTGAAAAGTGTAATAAATATAAAATTGAAATGAGATGTCATTTAGATTTTCTTATTATTTAAGAGAAAAATAATTAAACTGAATTTCAAAAGTAAGCATGTACTGCATACGCGTTCGTTTTTTCTTTATATTTGTTGTCTTTTATTTACTTTATTGACAACTTTATGATTAATAAGCAAAAAAAAAGGACCAAAACGCTTGCTTTTTGTTGCAGCCATTACAGACAAAAAAATACAAAAAAATGGAAAAGCGAAACACGACGACCGATGACTGAGAATATAGTAAGGGAAAGCAGTGCAGCAGATAAAAAAGAATACGTAATTTGTGGACCATAAATACAGTAAACATAACTAATTATATCTTTGAATTAAATATATTTTTATCTTTAGTTTTTACTGAAAATAAGAATTAGTCTTATTTGAATACGTAATTAGCCTTTTAATTTTATAAATATTTAAATTTAATTTTTTTAATTAAATTTTGTTATGTTAATTTAACATTTCAAATATATTTAAGACAGTTTATGGACTAATATTAAAGTGAAAATATGTCAAACAGTATAAACAATTTAAATGCTACTATAAAACACATTTAAAATATTAAATAAATTTAACACAATTTGATTAAAAGGACTAAATATAAACATTTCTAAAGTTGAAAGACTAAATTGGACCAAAGTTTCAAAAATAAATTAATTTTAATTTTTACTTGAAGTTAAGGACCAAAAACATATTTAACTCTATATCTTTCCATGTAAAACAAAAAATAGTAATACTATTCGAAGTTCCAATAACGTGAATGAAAAATATGATAAAAAGAGAAAGTCTCATTAAAGTTTGGTTTTTCCATAAAAGTTAGTTATCACTAATTTAATTAATACTCCCTAGTAATCAATTAACACTTCATATGATACGTTTGTAAATTCTAATTTAAACTTTACATTTGCTAGAATATCATAAACAAACACCTTCTTTAAAATATTATAAAAACATTTTCAAACTTTCTAAACATTTTTTAAAGATTAAATTAGTTCCAACAATTAGGGGCGGACAAAAAATCCACTTTTTGTCTCAGATTCACTTTGACTTCAATTCAATCAATTTTATAAAAATTTCAATCAATTTAACATCAATTTTATTGAATTTGGATTTCAATTTTATCTACATTTTATATATTTTAGTTTGGATATCCATTTTTTGAATCTCAATATTCAAATATGAAAAATCCAATCCAAATTTTTAGTTTAAATTTTTAGTTGGATTGAGCTGAAGGTTCAGATGGACTAGCCTAAACCAAAGATCGAGACGGGTTGATTCAGACCAAAGGTCGAACCGGTCAATCCTAATCGGACTTTGGTCGAGATGATCTTGTTCTAAATACATTCGAGTCGACCGAGTTGGTTCTAGCTAAAATTCTACCACATTCGATTGTGTTGGCATTAACGATACAAGTTTTAAAAATTTCAATTTAAATTTTTTTATAAAATATAGATTATGAATTTTGAACTTGATCCAAATATTTGAATATAAATTTAAATCTTAATTCAAATATTTGTACGTGGATTTAAAAAAAATTCAAGCTAATTTAAAAGAAAAAAGTTTTGAATTGAAAATTTACTACAATTATTTAGATTTAAAATAGATTTGAATTGGATCTTTAAAAATCCAATCATGATCACCCTATCTACAACTTTTTTTATCTATTAACATCTATTTAATCCTTTGTAATATATGTATGAAATCTATTAAAATCCAGTTCGTTTCAAACTCATGATGTTTGTGGTCTATGTCGTGTTGCAGGTTTGTTGTAAATTCATCACCCCTTTCACTCTATTCTAATATTCACTTATTCACTGTGTGATGATAATGCAGGTTGCTTATGGAGAACATCAAATCACATGCATTCCAAAGGAGAGGGAAGCTCTTCTCCGATTCAAGGCTGCCATTGTCGATCGTTACGACATGCTCTCCTCTTGGACCTCTCGCGACTGTTGCCGGTGGGAAGGGATTCGCTGCAATAACCTCACTGCCCACGTTCTAAGCCTCCACCTTCCTCTGGACACTATCATGATCTCTCTAATCGTTATTATATAAGCGGAGAAATCCACGTCTCATTGATTCAATTACAACACTTGGAATATTTGAACCTTAGTTCCAATTATTTTCCAAACAGTCATATCCCAGAATTTCTTGTTTTTCTCATCAACTTGAAATACTTGGATTTGTCTTTATGTGGTTTTGGAGGAGAAATTCCAAGTAAGTTAGGCTCTCTTTCTCGTTTGAAATACTTAAATCTTGCTGAGAATTATAATTTGGAGGGATCAGTTCCTTGTGAACTTGGTGATCTCTCACGGTTGGAGTATCTTGATCTCAGATACAATTCTTTTGAAGGAAATCTACCATCTAAGCTCGGTAGTCTCTCCCAGTTGCAGCATCTTGATCTCAGATACAATTCCTTTGAAGGAAAAATTCCTTCCCAACTAGGAAATCTTTCAAATTTGCATAAGCTTTATCTTGGAGGGTATGATAGCTCTCTCAATATTATCAGTGGTGATAGCTGGTTATCTAATCTTACTTCTTTAACTCATCTTTCCTTATATTCCATATCTAATTTTAACACTTCTCCTAGCTGGCTTCAAATGATTTCCAAGCTACCAAAACTAAGAGAATTGAGTCTAATTAAATGTGGCCTTTCTGATCATTTTCTCCTTTCATTCAAGCCATCAAGCTTCAATTTTTCTACTTCCCTTTCTGTCCTTCATCTTTCTCAGAACACCATCACACAACCAATGATAATCCAATGGGTTTCAAACACCACTTCCAACCTTGTTGAGCTTGACCTTAGTTTGAACCTTTTGGAGGGTGTTAAATTACGAAAATGATGAAAAGGGTAAAATTGGATTTTCACATGAATCATTAAATACACCAACTCAGCAGGGACAGACAATAAAATCATCCCATTGAGCTGCAGAATCTTTTTTCACTATCCACCGCTAACAACCTCAACAGATTATAGGCTGGCAATGTTACGATGGAGCATCATCTAGAATAGGATTTTACTGCACCCTTCTTTTATTATAAATAAAGGCAATTTTAATTGCTGTAACAGTTTTTTTTTCTTCTGGAGATATCAATGAAATTCTATCTTTCATCTTTTTCTTCTAAATGTTCAAAATCTTAAGATGGTATCTTAGAGCCTGGTTGTAACTCTGATGGCCCGAGGTGGTGGTTCCGGTTCCAATACTGGTGGTGGACAAATAGATCCATCACAAGATCCCACTAATCCCTATTATATTCATCCAGGTGATGGCCCTTCCTCTGTTATTGTCACTCCCATGTTGAATGGTTCAAATTATCATGCGTGGGCTCGAACCATGAAACGTGCTTTGGGTGCCAAAAATAAGTTTGAGTTTGTTGATGGGAGTATACCGATTCCCAGCACTTTTGATCCAACTTATAAGAGTTGGAGTCGCTGCAACATGATTATTCACTCATGGATTATAAACTCCGTGATTGAGTCCATTGGCCAGAGCATCATATTTCTGGAAAATGCTATAGATGTGTGGAATGATTTGAAAGAACGATTCTCTCAAGGAGACCTTATCAGAATATCTGAGCTGCAACAAGAAATCTACAGTCTAAAACAAGGTTCTCTCACTGTCACAAAATTTTATTCTGAGCTGAAAATACTTTGGGAAGAACTTGAAACTTATATGCCTATTCCTTGTTGTGCTTGCCCGGTTAAATGCACCTGTACTGCTATGAGGAATGCTATACACTTTCATAGTCTTAATCATGTTATAAGATTTTTGACTGGTTTGAATGAGAATTTTTCAGTAGTTAAATCACAGATTCTCTTGATGGACCCACTTCCTAGTATTAACCGAATTTTCTCTATGGTGATTCAACATGAAAGACAAGCAAATTTCGTTGTCAATGATGACTCAAAGGCTCTCATAAATGTTGTTGATAAAAGGATGCAGGGAAGAGGGAAAGGTTTTGTACAAAATTCTGGACCAAGGAAAATATGCACTTATTGTGGAAAGACAGGACACACAGTAGACACTTGCTATAGGAAACATGGTTTTCCTCCTCATTTTCAGAAAGTGAATTCATCAATGATCAACAATGCTTGTAGTGACACTAGAGATTTAAAGGAAGATGTGTCAACAAATGGAGATATTTCTACTACACCACCTACTTTCACTCATGAGCAATATGATAAGATACTCAGTTTAATTCAAGGTTCTGGCATTAACCAACATTCTGCTTCCTTAGCTAACCAGGTTAGCACATTTCAGTCTGGTCATTCACCAGGTGAAACTCAAAAATCAGGTATTATCAACATCTCTTCTTCCTTCAACAGTTTTTGTATTGGTTCTTGGATCATTGATTCGGGAGCAAGTGATCATATTTGTGCATCTTTTAAAACTTTTAAAACTTTCAATGAAATTAAACCAATAAGCATAAGGTTGCCTAATGGTCATGTTTCAATTGCAAAGTATGCTGGTACTGTTGTTTTTTCTCCTGGTTTCTTCATTACAAATGTTTTGTATGTACCAAATTTTTCATTCAACTTGATTTCAGTATCAAAGTTGATTTCTACCTTGAATTGTGTTGTTTCCTTCAATAATTCCCTTTGTGTTATTCAGGACCAGCAATCCCAGAGGATGATTGGTTCTGCTGAAAAGTTTGAAGGGCTATATCACTTAGTTATTGATGACAAACAAGCCTCTTGTTCAAATATCCAAACAGTTGAAACTCAAACTTTACCTGAAGATGCCTTATGGCATTTTAGATTAGGACACCTATCAATTTCAAAGATGATTTCTATGAATTCAGAATTTCCTTTCATTGTTGTTGATCCAAAGGCAGTCTGTGATGTATGCCATTATGCTAGACACAAGAAATTACCATATAAAACTAGTTTGAACAAAGCTGTTTCACCTTATGAGTTGCTTCATTTTGACATTTGGGGGCCTTTATCCATACATTCTATACATGGTCATTCTTATTTCTTGACTGCTGTTGATGATTTTAGTCACTTTACATGGGTCATTTTGTTAAAATCTAAAGCAGAAGTAAGAGATCATGTACAAAATTTCATCAAATTGATTGAGAAACAATATAGTGCAAGAGTAAAAGTTGTAAGAACGGATAACGGTCCTGAATTTGCTATGCCACAATTTTATGCTTCAAAAGGAATAATGCATCAAACAACTTGTGTGGAATCTCCACAACAAAATGGTAGAGTTGAAAGGAAACACCAACATGTTCTTAATGTAGGGAGAGCTATTCTTTTCCAATCAAAATTACCAAAACAGTTTTGGTCTTATGCTATTCTCCATGCTACATACATAATAAATAGAGTACCCAGTACTCTCCTTGAAAACAAATCACCTTACTTCTTATTACACAAGCACACACCTAACTTGCATGATTTAAAAGTTTTTGGCTCCTTGTGTTATGCATCTACACTTCAGGCACATAGAACTAAGCTTGCACCTAGAGCTAGGAAATGCATTTTTCTTGGATATAAACATGGTGTCAAAGGGACTGTCTTATTAGATCTCAACAATAAGGAGATTTTTATTTCTAGAAATGTCACTCATCATGAACATATACTGCCATATAAGCCTCATTCACCTTTATCCACTTGGTCTTATCATCCATCACCGTCTTACCACCAATAAATTGATGCTCCACAATTCATGACCCAGCATAGATCTTTTGATATTCCTGTGACAGATTTTGTAACACCTGTTGACACTCATAAAGAGCTTGTAGAACATACCCCAGTTCCAAATCCCTCTACTGTATCAGACACAGCTGCTGAAAATCAAAGGAAGTCGCACAGGCAAAGACATCCACCAAAGCATCTTAGTGACTATGTGTGTAGCCTTTCAAGCAATTCAGAAGAAACAATTACCTCAGGTACTTCCTACCCCATTTCATCTTTCCATTCTTTCTCAAATTTGTCACTCACACATCATGCTTATTCTCTCTCAATCACACACACTCACGAGCCACACACATATTTGGAGGCTAGCAAGTATGAATGCTGGAATAATGCCATGAAGTCTGAATTAGATGCTCTTGAGAAGAATGGTACATGGGTAATAGTTGATCTACCAGAGAATGTGAATCCTATTGGTAGCAAATGGATCTACAAGGTCAAATACAAAGCAGATGGGTCTACAGAGAGATACAAGGCTAGGTTGGTAGCCAAGGGTTACAATCAAGTGGAAGGTCTTGATTTTTTTGACACTTTCTCATCGGTAGCTAAGCTCACTACAGTAAGGATTTTGCTGGCTTTAGCATCCGCTTACAATTGGCATTTACATCAATTAGATGTCAATAATGCCTTCTTACATGGGGATTTGGATGAGGATGTTTACATGGTTATTCCACCAGGTGTCAAATGCTCAAAATCCAATCAAGTTTGCAAGTTACTCAAGTCCTTGTATGGTCTCAAGCAAGCTAGCAGAAAATGGTATGAGAAACTCACTTCATTGCTATTGAGCCAAGGATATCAGCAATCTAATGCAGACCATTCATTATTCACCTTCAAAAATGGGGAGAATGTTACAGCTCTTCTCATTTATGTTGATGATGTGGTTCTTGCCGGCAATTGCCTAGATGAATTCACCAGAATAAAGGATTTTCTTGACTCCAATTTCAAAATCAAGGACTTGGGCCCATTGAAATACTTCCTTGGGTTAGAGGTGGCACATTCCAAACTGGGTATCTCAATTTGTCAAAGGAAATATTGTTTAGATCTTCTAAATGAATCTGGTCTACTTGGATCAAAACCTGCCAAAACACCACTTGATCATTCAATTAAATTATATCAAGATGCAGGGAAGTCATATGAAGATGTAGCAGCCTATAGAAGATTAATTGGAAAATTACTTTACTTGAACATCACTAGGCCAGACATCACCTTTGCCACTCAACAACTTAGTCAATTTCTAAATAATCCAACTCTAACACACTACCAAGCTGCTTGCAGAATAGTGAGATATCTTAAAAACAGCCCAGGTAGAGGCTTGTTCTTTCCAAGAAAATCAGAAATTCAATTACTAGGATTCTCTGATGCAGATTGGGCTGGCTGTCTTGACTCTAGAAAATCCATTTCAGGATATTGCTTCTTTTTGGGTTCATCATTAATTTCTTGGAAAGCAAAGAAGCAACAAACAGTTTCAAGATCTTCTTCTGAAGCTGAGTACAGGGCACTTTCAACTGTTGCCTGCGAGTTACAGTGGCTGATATTTCTTTTACGTGATCTACACATTACTTGTTCTAGAGCACATGTTCTCTATTGTGATAATCAAAGTGCCTTGCACATAGCTGCCAACCCCGTTTTTCATGAGTGAACAAAGCATTTGGAGATTGATTGTCATTTTGTTCGAACCAAGCTTCAAGAAGGGGTCCTACGTTTACTGCCTATTTCATCCAAAGAACAGCTAGCTGATTTCTTTACAAAAGCTTTACCTCCTCCTGTTTTCACTCCATTCATTTCCAAGTTGGGCATGATTGATATTTACCATACTCCAGCTTGTGGGGGATGTTAAATTACGAAAATGATGAAAAGGGTAAAATTGGATTTTCACATGAATCATTAAATACACCAACTCAGCAGGAGCAGGCAATAAAATCATCCCATTGAGCTGCAGAATCTTTTTTCACTATCCACCGCTAACAACCTCAACAGATTATAGGCTGGCAATGTTACGATGGAGTATCATCTAGAATAGGATTTTACTGCACCCTTCTTTTATTATAAATAAAGGCAATTTTAATTGCTGTAACAATTTTTTTTCTTCTGGAGATATCAATGAAATTCTATCTTTCATCTTTTTCTTCTAAATGTTCAAAATCTTAAGAGAGGGTTCCGTATCAAATCATTTTGGCTTGGCCATGAACTCACTTGAGCACCTTGACCTCTCAAATAATGTGTTCAAGGGTGAGGATTTGAAATCATTCATGAACATATGCACCCTTCGTTCTCTAGACATGTCTAGAAACAATATAACCGAAGACCTTCCGTCAATTATTCATAATTTGTCTAGTGGTTGTGCTAGATACTCACTGCAAGAGTTGCGTTTGTCATCCAATCAAATCATGGGTTCCATAACTGACCTTTCAGTATTCCCATTTTTAAAATCATTGGATCTTTCTAGTAATCACTTGAGTGGAAAGATACCTGAAGGCATCATATTGTCATCTCAGTTGGAGCAATTATCAATTGGATCTAACTCTATAGAAGGTGGTGTTCCAAAATCAATTGGGAGCATATGTACGTTGAAGTCATTGGATTTGTCCGACAACAAGTTAAGTGAAGATCTGACAGTCATATTTAATCATTTGTCTGTTTGTTCTAGATACTCATTACAACATTTAGATCTGAGCATAAATCAAATTAGTGGCACTTTGCCCAATACCCTTTCAATGTTCTCATCATTAAAAGGATTATACATTTATGGTAACAAGTTAAATGGGACAATTTCTAAAGATCTTCAATTTCCAACTAAGCTTGAGGAGCTATATTTGATGTCAAATTCTTTGAAGGGTGTGATAGATGACTCTCATTTTCATAATATGTCAATGTTAAAGATATTGGTGTTATCAGGTAACTCACTTACTTTAGAATTTAGTCAAAATTGGGCTCCGGCTTTTCAATTGGAAAATATTGAACTAAGCTCTTGCAAGCTAGGTCCATTGTTTCCCAAATGGTTACAAACACAAAACCTATTTAACAACCTTGAAATTTCAAACAGTGGAATATCAGATATTGTTCCAAAATGGTTCTGGACTAAATTAGCATTGCAAGAATGGATTCAGATCAATATGTCATGCAACAATTTACAAGGTATTATTCCAAATTTGCCACTTAAGAATCATTATTATTCCCTTAGTCTTGCATCAAATCAATTTGAAGGTCCTCTTCCACCATTTTTACGAGACTCGATGTATCTTGATCTATCAAACAATAAATTCACAGATTCTCGTTGGTTTTTATGTTCTGGTGGTGTAGCTGAAACTTTATACCAATTAGACCTTTCAAATAATAAGTTTTTTGGAAAAATTCCAGATTGTTGGACCCATTTCAAATCATTGGCTTTTTTAAATATGAGTCAAAACAAATTTTCAGGAAAAATTCCTACTTCAATGGGATCACTCCTTGAACTTCAAGTATTGTTGTTGACAAACAATAAATTAACAGGTGAGAACTCTTCCTCCTTGAGAAATTGCACAAAGTTAGTGATGTTAGATATAGCAGAAAATAGATTATCAGGTTCTATTCCAAATTGGATTGGGAGTAAATGGCCACAATTGCAAGTTTTAAGCATGGGAAACAATTACTTCTATGGATGTTTACCATTGCAAATTTGTTATCTAAAAAGTATTCATATATTGGATCTCTCACTAAACAATCTATCTGGACAAATTCCTAAATGCATCAAAAACTTCTCTTCAGTGGCTCAGAAAGCTTCTCTGAGAGATCAAGGTCATTGGTACTTTGTTAACACAAGTTATTCCATAGGTACCACTTCATACAATTTGAATGCATTTTTGATGTGGAAAGGTTTAAAGCAAATGTTCACAAATGATGGATTATCACTTTTAAAAAGCATTGATCTCTCGAGCAATCAATTCTTGGGAGAAATTCCAAAAGAAGTGGAGGATTTATTTGATTTGATTTCACTAAATTTATCAAGAAATCATTTGACGGGGGAAATTCCTTTTAATATTGGAAAGTTAACATCACTTGAATTTCTTAATTTGTCAAGAAATCAACTTGTTAATTCAATTCCTTCAAGTCTTGTTCAAATTGATCGACTCACTATGTTAGATTTGTCACATAATTATTTGTCTGGAAAGATTCGAACTAGCACACAATTACAAAATTTTGATGCATCAAAATATGAAGATAATTTTGATCTTTGTGGACCACCATTAAAAAAATTGTGTATTGATAGAGTGCCAAGACAAGAACCACTTGTTAAACTTCATGAAGATAACAATTTGATTGTCGATCGTGACTTTTATTTAAGTATGACAATTGGATTTTTTATAAGCTTTTGGGGAGTATTCGGCTCAATCATAATAATACGTTCTTGGCGACATGCATATTTCAAGTTCTTGAGTAATTTATCAAACACTCTTTTTGTCATAATAAGAGTGAAAGCTTTCAAGTGGTGGCCCACAACAAAAGAGGTAATCATATTGTAAGTCTTTTGGTGTATAGCTAATTTTTGTTCAAATAATAATAATAATAATAATAATAAATAATAATAATGATAATAAATAATTTCTAGTAAAATAAATGTTACAAACATCGTTATGATAATTTTTTATTTTTTAAACTATTATAATGTAGTCAAATTTATCAATCAAATTATCATCGTAAATAAAAATTTCAAAATATTGGAGTAACTAAAAGATTTTAGATTTAATTTGTTTTTTTTTTCTCAAAGTATATTCAGACTTTTCTTTTAATACTTAATAAATTTTCTTTAATTATATTTCTACTTTTGTTTTTTATTTTGTAGTTCACCTTGGTGTTTGATTTGCTTTATTGACTTTTGCATGTCAACATCTAAGTGGAAACATGTTCTATATATGTGATTCAAAAATTTTATAAATAAAAATAATTTTTTAAAATATTTTAAGCAAAAATTCATAAATATTTCAGAAAGAACTTAAGAGAACGAAAAAATATTTTACAAAAGTTTAAATAAAAAACTTAGAAAAGAAAAGTAATTTTTTAGAGTAGACCAAATAAAAATCAGAACACATTTAAGATAAAAAAGAAAAAAAGAAAAAAACAATTGAAGTCAAAATTCGAGTGAACGTAAATATTGCACATGCAAATAATGTTTAATATTAATATATTACAATGATAGTTACTGATTACAAATATATTATTTAATTAAACTAAATAAATAAATAATATCAATTTCAAATATCTTATTCATTATTTATTATCATCTTTCTATAAAACATCTTTTTAATCTCTTCTCTCTCTTTTTTATTGTCTCTCGTTTCCGCTCGTGTTTTCAGAATTGCTCTTCCCATAGTAAGTTTTTTTTTCCCCTTTTTTATGCTTAAACTTGTAATATTTGTGTGATGGTTACAAAGATATATTTTTATAGTAAATGAGTTGTACATATAAATTCAAGGAAAGATTTCCGATATAAATCTTGATAAATTCTACTGTTAATTGTTTGTTTTCTACAAATAATTTTGTTAGTATTGCTAATCATATAAGATAATTATTGTTGGGTCAATAATTGTTTTAAAAAATTATGTAATAAATCGAAAGAAATTAATTAGTATTCACTTGAATAACATTGAGATCCATTAATGTTAACATACCAATTTATCATTATGTCGTATTCTGCTAGTTAGAATAAATTAAATCAATTATAATTATAACAATTTAAGTTCATAAACTAACATTTTATATTCAATTAAATAAATTAAACATGTTTTACCTCTTCTCAGATGGCACACTAAAAACAAGGTAATTGACGGTTTTTTTTATCTCCTTATTTGATATATCTTTTCTCTCTTGTAAGTTATTAATTGTTAAATAGAGTTTGAGGTATATTTTTTTATCTCATTTTTTGCTCATCTCTTGCTTTGAAAATTCGCAGTTTCAATTGGACTTTTTTTCATTATTCTTACTATTTCTTTTCTTTTTTTCAAATTAAGGATTAGTTTGATTTTTTTGCAGTGAAAATCTGGATGGATTAATAGTTTTGAAGTAGTGTATGTTGGAAAATGGAATTGTTGTTGACGATTGAAAGGGTTGTGAGAGTAGCACGCTGAAAGAACATCAAAGAACAGAGCAAAGAGTGACTTGGATTTGGAGAAAGAGAATTCAGGAAGGTTTCTACATATTTATTTTCTTGTCTATTTTTATTTTGTAATGAGTTGTTGAACTCCTTTTGGGCTTGAGGGAGCCACTGTGATTATGGTGTTGATTTTCATTTTTCTAATACTGTGTTCATAACTTAGCCTTTAAATTTAAATCTAAGCTTATTGTTTCGTGTGATGTTGTTACTTAATGATTTGATGAATCTTCCTAACACTGGAAATGACATATTTGGTATATTATAAGAAAAAATGGTTTCAACAAAGGTTTAATTTTTTTACCAGTTTAAAATATTCATTAAGTCATTTAACTGAGGTTACAATTTCTCCTTGCTAAATTGTTCTTGGATAATGTATTAGTCAAAGTTTTTTTAATCGTTACCCGGGTTTAAAAACTCTGGTTAACTAGTGTGGACTTCAAAACCAGAATAAAAAGAATAAAATATCATGAGTTTCAAAACTTCCATAAAATATCATAGATTTCAAAATTTTTGTAAAATATTATGAGTTTCAAAATCTCGATGAAATGTCATGACTTTTAAATTTTTTTTAATCATTTTTATTTTAATTCATGTTTTAAATAAGTAAGTCACATTTTTCTAGTTTTTCTCCAATTTTTCTAGGTTTTTTCTTTAGTTTTGGACCTAGCTTTTATGCAAACGCTCTCTATTAATAAACATCGCTCCAGTAAAGAACGTCTAAAAAGTGTTGTCTATGAACAAAAAAAATGTTGTCTATTGATAATTATATGGTAGTGTTAGAGATAGTGGTTAATGATATCACCGACCATAATCTAGCTATACTAAGAGAAGCAAATAGAAGCACCAAAAGTTTGAGTTGGTCAAGTAAGATATATTTATTTTTAGCAATTTGTGAATTTGCTACATTTAGTTTCGGTGGCTAAAATAATTTTCAAAAGGCAAGTAAAAGCTAATATTAATTATATACCTCAAAAGCACTGGTGAAATCCATTTGAGTTGATTTGTGTTCAACTGGGGAACCACAAGCATTGGGGTTTACATGCATAGAGAAAATCCCTTAGCTTTTCTAATTAGGATTGAACAAAATGTACTGAACTACACTGAACCATTAAAAATTGTACTGTACTAAAAAATAGTTTGCTTGAATTGCACCGAACTAAAAATCAGTTCAAACAAACTGAACTGAACTGTTTTTATTTTTAAGGTTTAATGACACGCAAAGTCCTCGTTTTGGTTAAGAAATCTCAATTGGGTCTTCAGCTTCAAAATTGTCCCAATTGAGTCCTTAAGTTTGAAAATTTGTATTAAATAAGGGCAAATCGTTAACACTGTTAAAATGTTTAACGGCGATGTACAGTAGACAGTTTGCGTTGGACTTTTTTACTGACGTGGAAAATAAAAAATGTAAAACGAAAAAAGGAAAATAAATGGAACGACATTGGCTGGTAATCTCAAAAGTTAACAAATCTCCAAATTTGAAGTTAGGGTTTATTTACTTCATGTCGCAGGAACTGAGCAGTGGAGCGCGAAGCTAAGGAAAAGGTGGGTAGGGTGGAAGATTAGGGCATTTGTTCTAGCGTTCGTGGGTTTCACTTGTTGGTGGGTCATTTTCATTGGCGTTCGTGGTTCATCGAAGAAGAATTTGTAGGAGGTGCACTGTTGCGAAGGTGAGTTAGCTTTGGATGTTGGATTTTGGTACTAAATTTGATTATATTCCTTTAAGTATGATTTGGTGCACTTTATTCTGTGATTGTTTTATTTTGCGTAAGATTTGGTTGGTGGATAATGTTGTTTAAGTGTGTTGGTTATGTGTAAAGTTTGTTTGCTTTTCCATATTCGGTGTGGTGGTGGGGTTCTCTTTTATGGTTTTTGTCTCCCACGTGGGTGTCTAAATATTTTGTCACTGTGGTCCCCCATTTCAGTGTGTGGTAGGGACTGTAATTCCTTAATTGATTTGTGGTTATATCTGTATATATAGGGTGATATGTGTGACGACCGCTTTGAAGTTGTGGTCCACCACAGTGGAAGTTTTGTATGTCATGATAATGGGAAACTGGTCTTTGAAGGGGAAACTACAAAGTGGTTTTGTAACCCGGACAGGTGGAGTTATTTTGAGATTGTAGGTGGACTGACAGAGTTAGGACACGTCAATATTAAGGAGTTATGGTACTCTTTAGGAGGTGGGTCAGTGCTGGAAGATAGGTTAGAACTTTTAACAGATGATAAGGGTGCTATGCATATGGTTAACTTAGCCAAGCTAAATGGTGTAGTGCACTTGTATGTGGTACATAAGATGACTGAACCAGAGATAATAGAGGCCATTGAGGGGGTTCAACCTGGTTTAGAAGAGATAGAAGAGGGTACCGAGTTTGGGTGTGTTGGTGAAGGGGAGTAGATACAAATTGAAGCTGAACCTGGATTAGAAGATATACACGAGGATGGTCAGTTTGAATGTGGTGGTGAAGTTGATAAAGAGGTGGGAGCTGGTAATGGTTTAGGTCAACATGAGGTGGAGGATGGTTTGGGTGGAGGTGAACATGAGGTGGAGGATGGTGTGGGTGGAGGTGAACATGAGGTGGAGGATGATAGTGAGGGTAGAAAAGAAAATGTAGATGTTTGTGAAGAAGAGGAGGAAGATGATACATATGTTGATGATGTACTTCTGGAAGAGGATACTGAATCTGAGACTTGTAGTGATGAGGGACTAATTGATGTTAGCATTGAATGTGAAGTTCACAGTGATATGGAAGATGAATGGGTTGGTGATATTGAATGTGAAGTTGAAAATGTTTCACAGCAGGATGCTGAGTGTGCAAAGACAAAAGATAGAAAAAAACCACAACGGTCCTCTAGGAAAAATGTGAAACATCAGCAAAGTGATTCAGATAGTGTTGAAGACAGTCCTGTTTCTGATAATAAGTGGCATTCTGATGAGTTAATTAGTGCATCAGAAAGTGAGGAGGATACCTTTGATAAAGAAAGTTATGGTAGGTTTCCAACGTTTTGTATGCCAAAAAAAATGTATGATTTCAAATGGGAAGTAGGAACTTTTTTTACTGAGAAGGAGTTCACAGATGCCATGCGCACTTATTCACTTCAAAATGGGAAAAATTTGAAATTTGTTAAGAATGATAAGAAGAGAGTTTCAATGAAATGTGTGGGTGCTGGTGGAAAATGCACATGGTATGCTTATTGTGCATACATGTCTGCTATAAACACATGGCAACTAAGGAAAATAATTGATGTTCATACCTGTAGCAGAGATTTCAACTTAAAATTGATGAATTCAGAATGGTTAAGTAAGCACATGGAAAAAACTGTTAGGGAAAATCCACATATGAAAGTTACTGATATGCGTGAGAAAGTGAGCAGAAAATGGAATATAGGAATATCTAGGAATATGGCATATAGGGCTAAAGCAATGGCAGCAAAAAATGTGGAGGGTTCATATAAAGAGCAATTCAAGAGAATCTATGACTATGCACACGAGCTCTTGAGAACCAATCCAGGGTCAACAGTGAAGATCAAAGTTGAGGAAATAAATGGTGAATTAATTTTCAGGAGATTTTATGCATGTTTGAAGGCATACAAGGATAGTTTCACAAGCTGTAGGCCTTTCATTGGGTTAGATGGGTGCTTCACGAAAGGTAAATATGGAGGGGAGTTATTGACAGCAATTGGAAGAGACGGTAATGAACAAATATTACCTATTGCATATGCCGTTGTAGAGGTCGAGAATAAGGACTCTTGGTCATGGTTTTTGGACCTACTCATTGAAGACATAGGTGGGGAAACAGTGGCCGCAGCATGCACCTTTATTTCGGACCAACAGAAGGTGAATTGCACGTATAACTTTCATTTTATTTATCTCATATTTTAGTCAATTTTTTCATGACTTGATTTTTAATGCTTATAATTTTTGACATGTAAGGGTTTGTTACCTGCAATACAAGAGCTTTTACCAGGAGTGGACCAGCGCTTTTGTGTCAGGCACTTATACTCCAACTTTAGAAAAAAATTTCCAGGGAAAAAACTGCATCAACTCATGTGGAAGGTTGCAAGAGCCACATATCCACAAGCTTGGGAGGCCCACATGAAAAACATTAAGGAGGTCAATTTGGATGCTTTCAAACATTTGATTGCAATTCCACCAAGGCACGTCATCCTCCATATACTTTGTATTTTTTGTTTCCTGAATTGATTTTGAAAATTTAGTGTAATCAACAGGTTTTGGTCAAGGTCAAGATTCACTTCAAGAGCTCATTGTGACACATTAGTGAACAATATGTGTGAGGGATTCAACAGTGCAATAGTTCATACCAGAAGTAAACCCATCATTAGCATGTTGGAGGATGTTAGAGTTTACATAATGAAAAGATGGGCATACAACAGAACAAAGCTCAAATCACGTCAAGGCTCAATCTGCCCAAAAGTTCAAAACAGGCTTGATAAGGAATCATGGTTAACAAGATATTGGATACCAAGGTCAGTTTTAATATCTGGTCCACATTGTGCTTTAAGTTATTTCTTTTCCTCCTTACTTGTACATAACATGTTCTTATTACAAATCAGGTGGTCAGCAGATAAGTTATTTGAAGTTAGGCACATTTCTCAACTTGGGGAGCAGTTTGCTGTGAACATTGACAAAAGGGACTGCACATGCAGAAAGTGGGCCATTAGTGGCATGCCCTGTTGTCACGCACTTACTGCAATGAAATTTCTCAACTTAAATGGAGAGGACTTCATGTCTGACTGGTTTAGAAAGACCATATATGAAGAAACTTACAATTCTATCATCTACCCCATCAATGGTCAACAAGCATGGGAAAGAACTCCATATCCAGATGTATTTCCCCCAAAAAAAAGAGTGATGCCAGGAAGGCCTAAAAAGAAGAGGAGACTAGAGGCTTGGGAGATTAAGAAGGATGACACTCAGTTAAGAAAGGGAGGTTACAAGAAAAGATGTACTGTGTGCAGGGGTGTTGGACACAATAGAACATTCTGTCCCCATAACACTCAGCCAAAGGAGCCTCAATCAACACAATCTGCAGCAGGACCATCCAAGCAGACAGGACAACCCACACAGCCAGGACCACCTACCCAAACTGGCTCAATCAACTGTACTGCTACATTATCTGGCCCACAACGAACTGCATCAACTCCCTCAACCCAGACAACACCACACACCAAAGCAGGACCATCCACCCATCCACGACCATCACCTCATCCAACACCATCAACACAACCTACACCCACACCACAAATGAGGGAAAAATTGAAGCCAAGGAGGGGTCCTACTTGATTCACACCAAATGCAGTTGTGTACTGGAAGTGACTTTTTTTTTGGATGGGTCTCTTTAGACCTTTATTTTGTGGGCATTTCTTTTGTTTGGATGCCTTTATTTTCTACGTATGTTATGATATCTCTTTTATGGGCTTTGATTAATGTATTGTATTTGGTGCACTTTCATGTTTAAGTACAATGGTTGGATTCAAAGAATTGACAGGATGAATGATTATGTATTTTGGTGCACTTTCATGTTTAAGTGAAATTGTTGGATTCAAAACATTGACAGGATGACTGATTATGTATTTTGGTGCATTTTCAGTTTAGTGCATTAACAGGATATAAAAACATTAAATATGACTCATACCGCATAATTTATGACTCATACCGCATAATTTAGAACTAAATCTGTTTAATTCATTTGAAAACATTAAATAACACAAAAGTTCAACCACCCCATACAACACGTTAGGTCTTTCCAATAACAGTGATATAACTATCACATTCATAATGCATACAACAACCATCATCCCTAACATCAACTTCATCCACTTTTGCAAACGAACTATAGCCTCATCTAGTTTCCTAGTTATGATCCATCCACCATCTCTTTCTCTCATATTTACCACATCTTTTTCTTCAATCTTCTCTACTTTCAGCACTTTATTCCCTCCAAAATCTTTTTCTTCCATCTTCACCACATCTTTTTCTTCCATCTTCACCCAAATCTTGAGACCCACTCTGTTCTACAAAATACCACAATCACGTTATCATTTTTTCATGCCAGAAAACTTAAAATGAACAAAAAAATGAATTTTCCCCACATCTTATCTTAAACTTAGGACATCCCCAAAATTGTTTGCCCCTATTCGTAGGGGTTTTTGCTGTTCTCAATACAGCTGTCTGACCACAGTAGCACATGGGCTTAATAGCAAAAATCCTTGCGCCACAACCATGGGAAGATCCACCACCGTGAGATGAACGACCACCATCATATCCACCACTAGGTTGCTTCCCCCCACATGTGCAAGATCCAAACGAATTTGAAAATGACATAGCTACTTTACTTTTTCTTTCTTCAATTGCTAGGGCAAAGTCATAAGCATTGCCTTTTCTTATATACACGTCAACAACAGTGAAATTTATCAACAAATTACACGTGTACTGTTCAATATTACATCACAGCAACATCAAACGCCGTTTCACAGTACCTGACGGAAATGGTTTATTTAATACAAATTTTCAAACTTAAGGACTCAATTGGGACAATTTTGAAGCTGAGGACCCAACTGAGATTTCTTAACCAAAACGAGGACTTTGCGTGTGATTAAACCTATTTTTAACAAACTGAACTGAACTATTATAAACAGATTTGTTTTACGAACTGCATTATTTTTGAACTCTGAACTAACTATTTTTTAACTTAACTACAATATTTTTGAATCATTTTTTAACCGAATTGCTTTGATTTTAAATATTTATAAGTATATTATTAATTGTATAAATAAAAATTGATTTTATTATACTTATTTTGTAAATAAATTTAAATTCTCATTAATCGTTGTAATTCTTTTATAAGAAGCCTTTTAAAAATATAGTACTATATTACTTATTTATTATTATTATTGCTGCATTCATTTATTTTTAGTTAGAGTATACTCATATTTATATTTTTCTATAATTACTTTATATGTCATTCTTTGACAACTTAATTAATTATTCACAACATCAATTATTTTTATTTGTAAATTAAATATATGCTAAACCATGTATTAACCAAAATCATGTAAAAGAATATTATTGTTTCCAAATACCAATTTTTTAAAGAAATGTATCATTCTTTCGAAATATTAAAATTTAATTATATTAAACTAAGAAAACAAAAAATTTATTTAAAATTCTGGTCTACCAAACAGTGAAATCAATGTTGTGGTTGCAAATGGTTGCGCTCCGTCATCGATGCCATCCACTTTATCTTATTCCACCTAGACAAATCTCACACCACCCCATTCTTTATCCTTCAATCCCTTGAGAAATCTCTATTATTAACTAAGGAAAAATAAACTTAATCATGAATAGTGTACAATAGTTAACTATAAGTATAATAGTTAACCATTTCAAGTACAGTTTTTTAAAACTATTAGTATAATTCAATTTTATTACTAATAGTTCAATTATTTTTAGTTTGATATAGTTTAGTTAACTATAATTTACTATAATTAAGTTACTTTTGCCCAGCCCTATTTCTAATAAAATATTAGGCTTCTATCATAGAGAAATTAGAGTGTTCTAAATATTAGTTGATTTTCCATGAAAAGGTCATGCATGGCTATATGGAAAGAAAAATGAAATGTCTGTGAAATAAGCTGTATTTAGGAAAATAACTTAAATTTGAAATAAAATCTGCAGAAATAAATTGTTCTTTTAACTTGAAAATTTGAAACTTAGGATCATTTTTCGACAGTTCATTTTTCCAGCATCATACACTCTTTTTTATATGTCAATTTTTTCTAATCCAAACGAACTTATTTATCTTACAATCACTTCTCAACAAACTTATCCATAGAACATTTCTGATTATAATCAATAATACATATAATTGATTACTAAAATAATATAATTTTTGCAGTTGTCCCAATGAACACTACATATGAATTTTTTTATCAGCCAACACTATGACTAAAGTCCTTTAGTGAATAATTTTGTTGGGAAAATCTCAAAATTAACAGATAAATAGATAAATAAATGAAAACAAAACTCAGATAAAATATGTCCTAAATAAATAATATGTAAAATAATAAAATGCATAAAACAGATAAGAAAATGATTTTTTGATTACTAAATTTTGACAATTTTCTTTTATAATCTTTGGTGGCATGTTCTAAATGGTTCTCCATTTCTCCATTTTCTCATTCTCAATATTTCAAAACCACTTAGAAGATGACACATTATGTTGTGAGAGAAAGTTGTCAAAATTTAGTAGTAAAAATATCATTGTCCAAACAGATAAGAGAGGAACCAACATACATCACAACTTTTAACGTGAGAAAATCTCAACATGGAGAAAAAATTCACGAGGAGCTAGTCTAGTAAAATTTTCCACTAATAATTAATGTGTAAATCACAAGTTTTCTTAGAGATTTCAAGGATCAACAGAGCAATATTCTCTCCACCAACAAGGTGGATAACAAATCCAATGTGTACTTTAAATAAACAACATAAGCAACTTTGAGAAATAAAACATTTCTCCAAGGTAGTTTCTCTACACAAACTTGCATAAGATAAATTGGTTATTCTTTTCTTCTTATTCACTTCCTCTATGACTTCTTTATTTTTCCATGAGAGACACTCACAACTTTTGTCTCTCTGTCTCTCACTCTATCCTCTCTCTTAACAAAACTGATGCAAGGGTTCCATATTTAAATTGTATAATAGACTAAGAGTTCATAAAGAAAAATAACTATTTTATTTTTCTTAATTAAATAAGTGTGAATCCAATAAATTAGTGATTCACTTGACAAATTTTGTTTTAAAGACTTCATAGGAAAAGAAAATAAGAAAAATAAATCAAATAAGTTTCTCCAAAAGCTAATTTGTAGAAGATCTCTTGTATAAGCTTCTCCAAAATCTTCTTTTTAACTTGCATAAGCTAATTTCAGCTTAAGGAGAAAGTTTTTTCATTTTTCTACTCATTTTCTTCTCCTTCAAATAGGTGCCATGCTCACCTCCTAAACACACAACAACTCACGCTTCCTCTCTTCTCTCTCTTGTTCTTTCATCCTCCTATTCTCCTTTCTTTATTTGATTGTCATGAGTTTAGTTATTTACTCTTTTTAAGAGTTATCTTTTTAGGTTTGAGATTCTCAAAAATTTGAAAAGTCCCTATTATATTATGGAGAATTGCGTGACACACTAAGAATAAGTCTTTAAGAACATTAAATACACACGCTTCAGGAAGTGTTAATTGTTGGTGACTTTTGGTGACTTTGTCATATGATTATAAGACACTTGATAAGGCACTCGTCACATGATGAAACTTTCTTGACATAAATATGTTTAACTAAACGATATGGCAGACCGACGTTTGGATTATACAAAAAATATAAGTGAATTGTGAGTGCATGATAATTTATATTTCATTACAAATACAACGTTTAATGATATTTATAACTTATAAAAAGTAAAACTTAATAAAACCAAAACATGCACACTAATTTCGCAATTGATAATGGAGATGTGTATATTTTATTCACAATAACGAAATTTGAAGAAATCGTTGCCTTATCAAAGCATTAACGAACTCAAATGTGGGAATTATGCAAGAAGATGGGTCTTCAAGTGCCTGAAAATTGAAATATAAAATACAAAAAATGTTAGTTCTATGTGTACATTAAAATAAATAAAATTCTTATAATAATGTTGATATAAAATAAGGAGAAAAATGAAACTAAATACAGAACAAAATATTTACCTATTAAAATTTGTTCACTTGTAGTTTAGGGGAAGATGACTACTTCCGGAAGAATATTATCTATTAAATTATTCAATAGGATGAAATAGGCATGTTGTCAAAAACCCAAATATCATCCAAAAGCTTAAAACAAATCCAAATGTCATACTTATGAAAAAATCAACATTGAAAAATGAATATTCGTCTTCATGAACTTTAACATTTGATTCTTGTGTTGTTTCCCCATCACATAGTTTCTTAAGTGGTGGTCCACAAAGATCAAGATTATCTTCATAAGTAGATGTAGTGAAACTTTGCAATTGTGTACCAGTAGGAATTCCTCCACTTAGATGGTTATGAGACAAATCCAATACACCTAGCCCATAAATTTGAGAAAGACTAAGAGGAATTGAACCAACAAGTTGATTTCTTGACAAATCAAGAGAATCAAGTGAAGCCAATTTTCCAATGTTTGAAGGAATTTCTCCAAACAAACTGTTTCTTGATAAGTTCAATGAAACCAATCCAAATAATTTCTCTATTTCTATAGGAATTTCTCCTATGAAATGATTGCTTGAGAGATCGATGCTTTTTAAAAGTGACAAACCTTTATTCATAAACATTTGTTCCAAACCTTTCCACATCAAGGATGCTTTCAAATGGAATGATTGTTCAAGATATTTCCACATTAATAGTGCATTCAAATTGTCATTGAAAGAATACAATTGACCTTCATAATCCATTGAAGATGTTGTTTGAGCCATTGAAGTAAAGTTTTGTATGCATTTAGGAATTTTTCCAGATAAGTTGTTCAGTGAGAGATCCAAAAGTTGAATCTTTCTTAGACAACAAATTTCTAATGGTAAACTTCCAAAAAATTTATTACTTTTCAAACTTAAAATTTGCAAATCTTTTTTCGTTCCAATCCAATGAGGGATATATCCTGATAATTTGTTTTCTGATATATCTAGCATTACCAACTTTTGACAATTCCTCAAGGATGAAGGGATTCCTTCTACTAAATTGTTATTTCTCAACAACATTACTTGAAGATCAAGAAACAATCCCATTGAAGTAGGAATTTTTCCTGAAAAATTATTGTGACTCAAATCTAAATAAACCAGTGAATTCAATTGTCTCCAACAATTTGGGATATGTCCGGATAACTGATTATATGAAAGGTCTAAATGAAATAAAATTTGAATTGTATCATTCCCACATAAAAATGAAAGAAAATCTGAGAATTTATTTTTTGATAAATCAAGAAATCTAGAATTTCGTAGAAATAGAGGAATGGAACCTTCAAATTGATTTGATCCAAGGGACATGGAATTAGAAATATATGTTGGTGGAAAATTTGGAATTATGCCTTGTAGATAGTTGAATGAAACATTCATTGTCATTACTTCTTGTAATGGCAATTTAGCCCAAAACCATTCAGGAACAATATCTGATATTCCAGCATTTGAAATGTCAATACCAACAAATTTATTTTGTGTCCGCAACCATTCGGGAAATGTTGGACCTAGCTTGCAAGATCTCAATTCTATCATGGACAATTGAAAAGGTGGGACCCAATTTTGGGTAAATGCCAAAGTCAATGAGTTGTCAGATAAATCCAATTCATGTAACTTAGACATATTGGTGAAATGGTAGTTAGTGAGCACACCTTTTAAAGAATTTGACTGCATGTAGAGTTCCTCCAAGTGAGGTGGAAATCGAAAATATGTAGGAACCTCTCCATTTAGCTTATTTTTAAAAAGATTTAATCTTTTTAAAGATGTGAATGTTGATAAGTCAGGTAGTGTGCCATTGATTTGATTCATGCTTAGACTTAATTCTTCCAATGAATGTGTAGCACATCCTGACAAGTGAGAGATTACCACTGGAAGCTCATCACTCAAGCTATTATCAGACATGTCCAGTGAAAGCAAACATGCATTTCCAAATGATTTTGGAATTCCACCTTCTAAGAAATTTGAGGCAATTGATAAACCTTCCAAAGTAGATGGTAACTTGACACCTTCATGTATCATTCCACTTAAAAGATTTGTACCAAGAAGCAATGTTTTCAAAGAAGAGAATATTGAAACATCAGGAAAAGTGCCAATAATGAAGTTATATGCAAGATCCAATGTTTGTAACGAGTGTCTAACGCAACCACTGGACAAATCACTGAAAATGGATGGAAGGTCTTCGGTCAAATTGTTTCCAGCCACAGATAAAGAATGCAAGGTGCATATATTCACGAAGGGATTCAAATCCCTGGCCTTGAAATAATTATAGGAGAGGTCAAGGTGTTTAAGCGAAGTCATGACCGTACCAAAATGACTCGATGTGGAACCCTCCAAGAGGTTACCATCAACCCTAAGCTCAACAAGGTTGGAAGTGATGTTTGAGACCCATTGAAATACCACCGGTGACGTCAAGAGGTTCAACGTAAGATGAAGGGCAGAGAGGGTGGTAGAAAAATTGAAGTTAAAAGGCATGGATGACAGAATGAAATGATCGGAAAGGCCACAATCAACTAAACTTAGTTCCCTTAGTTTTGGTAGGTTCACAATCACTTGCAACCAACTATGAGAATGATTAAGATTTGGTACAGACTCCAAGTAAAGATGGGTTAAAGAACGAAGATTTAAGAGCCACTGACCTCCATGGGCAAAGTTGATATCATATCCTCCGAGATAGAGCTCATGCAACTCAGAGAGATTTCCAAGTTGGGGCGGTATATTTCCTTCAAAAGAATTGCAGCTAAGATCAAGATGCTGCAATTGGGAGAGATTTCCAAGCTCACTGGGGATTGAATCCTCCAAAGAATTCCAAGAAAGATCTAAAACTATCAAGTGAGAGAGAGAACCTAGCTGACTTGGGATTCTTCCGGTAAAATCACATGAAGAGAGATCAAGGTATCTCAAGTTTCTGAGAGAACCAAGAAACTCTGGAATGTATCCACGCAGAAAATTGGAACTGAGATTCAAATACATCAAATGTCGCAATTCCATCAACGACTTGTGGATCTCTCCGCCTATATAACGTCCAGAGAATTCTTCATGATCATATTGAAAATGAAGCTCTCCGTGAAGGTCGATGCTTAGAATATGGGCGGTGAGGTTGCTGCAGCGAATCCCCTCCCACCGGCAGCAGTCGGAGGTGGTCCAAGAGGAGAGCATGGCGTAGTCATCAACAATGGCAGCCTTGAATTGAAGGAGTGCTTCCCTCTCCTTAGGATTGCATCTCATTTCTTGTTCACCATGAACAACCTGCAACACCACACACAACATAAACATCGTCACTTTCAGATTCTTCATTATCATCATACACACACAGTGAATATTAGAATACAGTGATAGGCTAGCTGATGAATTTAGCACACTCAATACCCACCTATATATATACACACACCAACTCCTTCTCTATTCTTACTTTCATTCTAAGTCTTCTCGGTCGTCGTGTTTGCATTTCCCATCGTTTTTTTCATTGTATAAACTAAAGTTGTGGTCCATATAAATAATGCACTAAAGGAAGTTATTTTTGGTCATTTTTCTACTTATTACAAGAATGATTGATACAATACATAAAGAAAAAAAAATTATTTAAGATAATTTGACTTTTAATTATTTTTTATAAAAGTAAAATAGTTTTAAGTTATGAAAAGTTAACTTTTATATATATTTTTTATTTTAAAAAGAAATAAATGAAAAAAGTAACTAAAGATAATGTGATATAAAAAAAATATCAAAATATCATTATCCATACATAAAGTTTTCTAAACAAAAGACAATAAATATAAAGTTAAACGCACACATGAAATGTACTACACGATTACTTTTGAAATTCTTTTTTTTTTCCTTTTCAAATAATAAAAAATAATAATGACATTTCAATTCAATTTTATAATAACTATACATTTCCATAGATTAAATTTGTTAATCACATTATTTTATTCGATTTACATAAAGTAATATAACTTAATTTATCTGATGAATATATCATATACTATAAATTGCATAGCATCCGTAGATGAAGTTGCTACCAAAAGAAATGTTGTTGCTTTTATAGTATGAAAACAAATTTGATAGGTGTGGGATAAATGAATCATCGGACCTCTTTTTAGGGCACTAATTATATTGCAATATCCATTGACTTGGAAGACTTCTGAATTTTCATTTTAAACGACAATGTTATGTGAAAAAAAAAAAATAAACAATCAAATTCATCCTTACAAATAATTAAAGAATTGAAAGTTAATATTTCAATGATAAAACGTTAAGAAAGTGCTCTGAAAATGAATTCCACAGTTATTGATTTGTTTGTACTATTTGCAGTATCTTTATGTGTGAGTGCCAAGATGGTTAACTAAATTATTTTGGTGTGAATTAAAAAAATTATAAAAAAACATTGCAAATAAAAAATAAAAGAAGAAACTTGAATGAATCTAGTCATTATTAGGTATCTGTCTATCATACAAATATTGCAAAAAGATTAAAAGATGTTAAGCTGAACGCATCTTTTCTTATCGGTTTAAAGTCTTCTAACACATGTCTAAATTAGTTTCAGTGGGGTGGAGGCGGTTTCGATATCTCATCCCATTTATTTTCATTCTCGTCTTTATTTTTATATTTATTATTAAATTTTTGTTTTATCCAATATCTAAAATAAAGATATTTATGGTTAGAAGTCTTACATTAATAAAGATAATATGATTTTATAATACAAGAAAAAAGTTTTAACGAAAATTTATTTTTATATTATCCAAGGTTAAAACTTCTGTTAAATCATTTATTCGAGGTTATAATTTTCTCTGCCAAATCGTCCCTAAGGAATGTGTTAGCCAAGGTTGTTTCGAGCCACACGAAACACTAATCAATTATCAGAGTTTAAAAACCTCGGTTAACTATCATGGGTTTCAGAACCTCTATAAAATATCATAAGTTTCAAAACTTCCTAAAATATCATGGGTTTCAAAACCTTCGTAAAATGTCACGGATTTCAGAACCTTTGTAAAATACCATGAGTTTCAAAACCTCTACAAAATACAGTAAGTTTCAAAACCTCAGTAAAATATCATAGGTTTCAAAACCTCCATAAAATATCATGGGTTTCAAAACATATGTTAAATAATTACTTTTAAAACTTTCCTAAACTACCATGATTAGTTGCAAAACATATGTAAATACCATAAATTTTAAAATATTAACATTATCTTATTTTACTCATTTATCATTTATGTATTAGTTTATGCTTTTTCAACCACAATTCTTTATATTTATTCTATTTGTTTATCAATATTCAATGAAATTATATATAAATAGATAAAAAAAAAACTCATCAAATTGATAACTAAATTTAAATTTACACCAAAATATAACAAGTATACACATAAAAATTCAAATTCAAGTACAATGGGTTAAGAAAAACAAGAAAAAAACTATATGAAATGCTACAAATCTCTCAAAGCACAAAATGGTTCAAATATCTTCCACAACATATTCGAATCTTATTCTCATTTCAGTACCACAGGCTTCCATCTTCCAATGTTGTATTTCTTTAGTCCAAAAGTCTCTTGCGGTTGCCAAGGTTGTCGCGGTGCATATGTCTAATATAAATCAAATTCAAAATATCAACAAAACAATAGAGGAAGTGATTCAAAAGTAAATTAAAAAGTATAATTCTTATACCCTAAAGTTTAACCTCTGCACAATATAAGATACCTATGAAATAATTAATTAGAGATAGTGGTTAGTGATATCACCAACCATAATCTAGCTATACTAAGAAAAGCAAATAGAAGCACCAATAAAAAGACCAATTATGTACAACTCAAAGACATGGTCCACTAAACTTTAGTCCACATTGCATGCCGTTTTCAACTATTATTCATTAGTCTACTCCAATTACAGATATCCTTTAACAGATGCTAAAAGTTGAAAATTATTCTAGGACTTAGTACTAAAATTGATTCATTTGTCCCACTTTTAGACTTGGCCTGCACACAAATCACTAAACTTTATCACTTTTAAAAGTAGTTTAAGGATTGGTGTTCTAATGATCATCAACTTAAATTGAACAAAAAATTAGAACGAAATTGATTTGATTTTATAGGGATAAGACCTCTCACAACAAGTTACTGCCTACCCTGCTATAGGGTCACAAAAGGAAACAGTTAGCAAAAAGTGACTAGTCTCAAGAGTAACGATACTTTAACCTTGTATTTTTAAACCATTTTTTACCTTCTTACATGGTAGCCATTGAGGTGTACTTTCTTTTTTTCACTTACAATTATTTTGAAATACCTGAGGTGACAAATACCAGATCAGAAGAAATGAAAGGGTGCGTGATACTAGGCCCATTTCTACAAGGCCCATTAGAAAGATGTTTGTGGCTTTATTGAGAAGTGTGACAGATGTCAAAGGGTAGAAAATATTTCAAAGAGAAATGAGATGTCTCTAAACAACATTCTGAAAGTGGAAATTTTTGATGTGTGGGGTATTGATTTTATGGGCCCATTTCCGTCCTCTTTTTCAAACCAATACATTTTAGATGCAGTGGATTATGTGTCAAAGTGGGTGGAGACTAGGGCATTGCCATCGAATGATGCTAAAGTGGTAATTTCTTTCATTAAGAAACACATATTTTTTAGATTTAGGGTGCCTAGAGCAATCATTAGTGGTGGATGTTCACATTTCCATAACAAGAAATTTGCAACACTTTTGGGGTAATATGGTGTTAACCACAAGATCGCCACTCCTTACCATCCACAAACTAGTGGACAAGTGGAAATTTCCAATAGGAAGTTGAAGAGAATTTTAGAGAAAGTTGGAGCTCATCCAGGAAAGATTGGTCTAGGAAACTAGATAATATACTTTGGGCTTACCGTACAACTTTTAAAACTCCTATTGAAATGTCTCCATATCAACTGGTGTATGGGAAATCCTGTCATTTACCAGTGGAATTAGAGCACAAAGCATTTTGGGCTATTAAATTCTTGAATTTCGATTTGAAGATTGTAGGTGAGAAGCGATTATTGCAATTGGATAAGTTGGACGAATTTAGACTTCAAGCTTATGAGAATGCTATCATTTATAAGGAAAGAATAAAAAAATGGCATGATAAAAGAATTATGCATAGAGAGCTTACACCAGGATAACATGTGTTGCATTAACATCACCACAACCAGGTACTGAATAAGTACTCTTCTGTTTAAAAAAAAAATGAAAAAAAAAATGAGAAAAAAGGGGAAAAGAAGAAGGGGATTACACCGTGCGAGAAAAGTAATTATTTTTCACCCTCCAAAACCTTAAGGGCCCTCACTCTGCTCCCCATCAATGCTCACATTTTTACCCTGCTCACTAACGTCTTCGTCGTCGTCCCGTCCACCGACCACCGTCTCTGTCTCCAACAATGCGTCGTTCTAGCCGCCTTCTTTAGACCAGGAAATCGCCCCAGTCCACTAAAGCCTTCGCGCCTGTCACCGTGAGCTCATCTCAGTCTTCGCCACCTCGACCCACTCTAGAAGAATCTCGTGCCTCTCTAGAATCTTGAGCCTCTCTAGAACTTTGAGTATCTCTAGACTCTTAAGCCTCTCCCGAACCTCGACCCTCTCTTGCACCAAGTCGTGCGACTTCTGTGTATTCTCAGACGGTAGGGAGGTGTGTCGACATAAGAAAACAAAGACATTCTTCTTCCTCTGTGGACAATGACCATGGTATTGTCTTCCAAAATGAAGAACAAAAACTGAGGTATGCTTCTCTTATCAAGCAGGTGATTATCCCTACTCGATATATTGATGAAAATAATTTGAATACATTGGGGATGTTAGACGAAATGACTGCAATGTTGAGACCAAGAAGGGTATTACAGCAGCGCAAGAAGGGTAATTATTTTTTACCCACCAAAACCCTAAGGGCCCCCACTTTTCTCGTCCAAATCGTCTTCCCCTGCTCTGGCCACATTTTCACTATGCTCTCTCACGTCTTCGCCTTCGTCCCGTCCACCAGCCACCATATTCGCCTTCGTCCCGTCCATCGGTCACCCCAGAATCTCGAGCCTCTCCGAAACCTTGAGTATCTCCAGAATCTTGAGCTTCTCCAGAACCTTGACCATCTCTTGCACCAAGTTGTGCGACTTCCGCGTATTCTCAAACGTTGGGGAGGTCTGCCGGCACTAGAAATTGGAGGCATTCTTCTTCCTACGGACAATGACCATGGTATTGTCTTCCAAAATGAAGAACAAAAAGTTTAGTATGCTTCTCTTATCAAGCGGGTGATTATCCACACTCGGTATATTGATGAAAAATACTTTGAATACATTGGGGATGTTAGACGGAATGACTGCAATTATAACACAACATGGTTTTCCAGTCATAATCAATAATTAGATGACATCACACCCAATTAAGTATCCCATCAAATCCTTTATCATTATGTACACATCTTTGTCAAGTCAATGAGTCAATACTTTCATGACACAACCACATTCTTTTTCAAGTGCTAATTAAAATATGCTTTATCATGATCAATGATACAAGTCACATAATTCAGCGGATGAATACTAAGATATCTCATACCACCACACATACTAATATTAAATACTCTAAAGAGACAAATATCTCACTACAACAACCATTATATATATATATATATATATATATATATATATATATATACACACACACACACACACACACACACGACAGCACTCCAAAACCATCCATCTCACACCAATTGATCCCATAATCATTTCAAATTATCGCCCATCCTAAATCCCTATTTTCACATACCACACTTTATTTACAGTCAACCCAAATAATTACATGCCATAGTTCTCTTACACACATCACCCATAGTCCATAATTTTCTCCGTTTTAACCTTCTTTCGTTGAAACATCATGCTCATCATAACATAGATCCTACACATGTATTAGCAATTCTTATATGATCCACAAGCATCCATTTAACAATTCCAGCACACCTTTGTAGTCCAAAATTACGAATTGTTCCTTCACACAAGTGTAGGTTTACTTATTTTGCATAATCTTTCTATGTAAGCATATACACAATATTTCAACAAGGTCATACATGGCAACACATATGCATTTTGCACATAATAGCGTCATTTTCAACAAAATTGTGCCGCTCATGTACTTAGATCATGCATAATTATTTTTGACTCCCGACATAAACCCTAGCCCCAAACTTCAGATCATAAATCATGCATCCCAACACAACCATAATATACACAGTTTATCGTATTCGTAAAAATTCATATTCAAGCATAGAAACATCATGACCACATCACAAGAACCCCAAAATATCCAAAAACAGCCAAAGGCAGAGTATCTGAGTTTGTGCCGCCTAGCGGGTCATCCTCTACCGTTAGGCGGATCATGTGAGAAACCCAGAAACTGGGTCTGTATCTTGTGTCGCCCGGCGGGTCGTGTGTGACCGCCAGGGGCGGTTTCTGGAAAAATTCCAGAAACCCGATTTCAACTCTGATATACAACGACAAATACAGTCCCAACCCCTTGATACATCACAATTCATGCAATAAAAATTAAAATAACCAATGGGAACTTCTCTAACCTGGATTCCTTGCTCAATTTGATAAATTCATTATTTCCTCCTTGTTCGCCAATATCCTTCTTGCTCTTCTACCAACTCAGACCCAAAACCTCACCCAACACTCACCAAAACTCTCACTTTCGTGCTCTGTTTTTGGTATAATTTCAGCCTTGCCAAAACCTTTCCTAATACTCAAATTTTTCCTTTTAAACAGTGCTTTAAAATTAGGTCAATAATGCAAAACGAAAATACAACTTAATTGGTGGTTAATTGCCATTCATTGTCCTTTTATGGCTGTTTTATAGCCACCCTTGGCTGCTAGATCAGTTAGGGTTTCCTTTAACCCTTCCCATTCCATCCAAATCTAACCTTAGCAAAAAATAAAGTTTAAATTAGGTTTCCCCAAGGATTGAACCCACAACCATGCAATTGCCAAGTCAATACCAAACCATCATGCCAATTCATATTTCATGCCAACTAATATAATTGAAATATTATATTCTTAATTAACACGCACATTCATATTATTAAAACAATAAAAATTAAATACTACACAAATGGCATACTTAGGACTTAAACCCAAGTCCTCACATGAATTAAGTACTCTCAACCACTTAAGCTAGTACTTCTCCATGTCATACCAATCAGAATTTAATGTCATAAAGGCTTTTACTACCCGCATTTATTAATAATTATTTATTTAATTATTTAAATTTTGTGGGTCTTACATTTATGGAATTTATCATGTATCTCCTTGTAACTGAATAATTTAGTTAAGCAATTAAAAAACAATACACAACTAGTTCGGTTCAAAAATATTACAGTTCAGTTAATAAATAATGAAATTCAGTTTAAAAATAGTAAAGTTCGATTAAAAAATAGTGCAGTTCGGAAAGATGGTTCAATTCAGTTCATATTGTAATTCAATTAAGTTTAGTGCAGTTCAGTTTTTTAAAATAAAAAATAGTTCAATGCAGTTCGTCTGAACTATTTTTCAGTTCAGTTCAGGCGAACTATTCTTAAGTTTAGTGCAGTTTTTAATAGTATAGTACAGTGTGGTTTATTTTGACCAACCCTAAATACATGTATTAGTTTATACAACACTACTGCATTCCAAATGATCATATATATAATTAAATTTAATGTACTTAATAACCTCAACTCGTTGTATGTACCACCCAAAATTAATCAACTTTGCAAGTCATATTAAATAAAACTAAATATAAAATATCATCTCCGAAAATCTTTGAACCTTTACATATGTATAGTATAACAAAATAAAAATCACAAATCCATATCAAAACCCATATTTCACATTCTTACATATAATATGTATATTTTAATATATCATTAACTTAAAAGATATTCATATGTATTACATGTACAATGTATAATATTGGTTGAATATCTTCATTTACGCTTCTATAACAATTACTATATAAGATCTATATAATAATAAATGTTCATCATACGTTCAGTTCACATATATATTTTGTAATACAAAAGAAAAATCGATTTTTATACCTATACATAGTACCAACATTATACATGCATATTTTAAATCAATATAGTAAAAATACCATAGAAAATTTACCTTAAATTGTAATATAAATAAATTAAATACTTCATCACATAGAGACTTCTTCTACCATTTTATAAAAATAAAAAACTTATTTCTTAACACTTTCATCACTAATGAGGTGATAAATGTTTCTATTTGGTTTAGCAAAGAAAACAACAATATTAAGTGAAATCCATAAGGCCATAAACAAAATCATCATTTTCATAAGCAAAGTGTGTTTTTATGTTCTTTTCCTTATTGTTTAAGATGTTTTAGTATACAACAAATACAACTCAAATGGCCTTTAATGATAACTTCAATTTTCATCTTTCTTTCCATTATTTTCACCTTTTTATTTCCCCTTTTTCACATTATTGTTCCACTTCTGATTATAAAATCTTTGAAATTTACTTTATGACCATGTCCACAACCATGATCCCTAGCACAACCATAACCACAACCAAGGCCATGACCATGACCATGAAAATATAAATCAAAGATATTGTTGCATTCACTTATGGGAATTGAGCAGAATCAGTTGATTGACTCTCATGATTTTTTATCAAAAACTCATTTGTTTCAACCACAAATAGAAATGAAGTAAATTTAGAGTATTCGTGAAATCCATTGTCAAGATATTGTTAATTAGTTGTTAAGATGATTTATTTCTTTCATTAATGACATCATCAATACGCATTGCATCTAAGTGTATTTTAGCATCTAATCTCTCATGTCATCAAGGGCCACAAATTCAATTTTTGTAAGGTTTGACATGTTTACAACTAACACATAAAATACTAATAATAATCATTTTTCATGTATGAAATTGTAAATTTAATATAACAATATGAAATGTTAGAAAAATAATCAAATATAAATAATAATTATAATAATAATCATCATAATAATAACCATAATAAAATAATAATAATAATAAGACTGAGATGAAAATTGATAAAATCATACAAGTTTTACTAAAAAATTAAATAAATAAAATAAAATTATAAATAAAAAAATGTTTAAAAAGAGCTTGGATTGAGATACGCGTAACATTGTTCTTGGAGAAAAAAATTCTCCCACTAAATTAAATCAAAAATCAATTATTTGAGTAATTACATTAAATTAATATATGATCATTAATTTATAAAAGATGTTCTTTTAAGATAACCGTTGAGTATAGTAAATTTACAATTCACATTAAAAAGTTTGTTTAAAAAGAAAAACTAATGATTAAAATTAAATACTAAATATGTAACATTCACTACTAAAAAATTTTATATATTTTACCAATTTTGTTTTAAAATTTATTTCGTGAAAAATACTTATAAATTTTAATTAAAAGTACAAATTCACGTGTTTCGAAAGATAAAAGACTAAATTTGTTCAAAGTTTCGAAATGGACTAATTCTAAAATTCACTGAAAATTGAGAGAGAAAAACATATTTAACTCTATAAAATATTATATAATTACATTATACAAAATTGTGGATGTTGAAAATTTTTAAAAATTGACTTGGGAGAAAATAGATTATCAGGAACTATCCCTTCTTGGATTGGGGAAATATATCAAGATTTGCAAATATTAAGCTTGAGAAAGAATAACTTTGTTATCTAAAGGGCATTCAGCTCTTGGATCTCTCACTGAACAGTCTATCTGGAAGAATTCCCAAATGTTTTAAAAGACTTCATTAATAGATTATACACACCAGGGGTATTTTGTCAGCATTAGATCGATTGGACAGTACATGAACTACTATGATTTGTATTCATTGTTGACATGGAAAGGTGCAGATCATATATTCTTAAATAATGAGCTATTGCTTCTGAAAAGTATTGATCTTTCAAGCAACCAATTATCAGAAGAAATTCCAATGGAGATAGAGAATTTGTTTGAGCTTATCTCATTAAATTTATCGAGAAACAATTTGACAGGAGAAATTCCCTCTAATATTGGAAGGCTAACCTCACTTGAATTTCTTGATTTGTCAAGAAATCAAATATTCGGTTCAATTCCCACCAGCCTTACCCAAATTGATCGGCTTACCATGTTGGATTTATCTCATAATAATTTATCAGGGCAAATCCCAATTGGCACTCAGCTACAAAGTTTTGACGCTTCAAGTTATGAATATAATTCCAATCTTTGTGGGAAACCACTTGACAAGTTGTGTGCTGCAGAGGAACCACCACATGAACAAAATGTTGAATCGGACGAAGATGGGAATTTCCTTGTCAATCGTGCATTTTATGTGAGTATGACACTTGGATTCATCACAGGCTTGTGTGGAACCTTTGGTTCCATTCTGGTCAGTTGTCCTTGGCAACAAGTATATTTTAGGTTGTTGAATAACTTAATCGACAATATCTGTCGCATGATAATAGTAAAAGTCGCCAAATACAAGAGGTAGATTAAAGGCTAGTTGGTAATATTATCTTAATCATTCCATATTTACTTGGTTTTTTCCTTTCAATAGCAGTTATAATATATATAGACTTTATATATAATGTATAATTACGGGTTGTATTAATTTTACGTATATTTTCTATATATTCACTTAAAAATGAATTTAATTTCATTGTATTAATTAGAACCAAATGTATATTCCATTATAGGGTGAGAGGAACCGTGGACAAAGCCACTATGAAGAACAACTGCAACATATTTGAAAAGGAATGAAAAGAAAATTTAGATATACATAAAAAAAATGACTTAAAACACACGAATGGAATTGAAGGACAATTATAAATAAATAATAAATAAAAATAGACAAACAACAAATAACTGAAAACGTAAAATGGAAACACAATAAATTGATATTCGACAAACCTCTATAACCATGCAAAGATATAAGGCGTCAAAAAGCCAAAAGATGCAAGGAAATCGAAATTTGAAATTCAAAATCCCTAATTTAGAGTTGCAAAAATTCAAAATCACATATGGCATGACAATAGGAAATTGAAAATCGAAAATAAATAAATATTACACCACAGGTACAAACAATTGACAGAAATTCACAGAGCATTACAAAGCAAAGATTACCAAAACTGAGAAAGAAATAGGGAAAGAAAGTTTATCTGTAATTCCTGATGCAAAATGTGTTGAACGAATTCAACCTCCAATGCAAGCCTGCAATCCAAAGCGAAAAACCCAAAAAGCGAAATGAAAAAAATGGGAAATCGAATTTAAAACATGCAAAGATAGGTACCATAAAGAAATCCAATCATACAAAACGACATCACGGAAAAAGGGAGAAAACAGAAAATAGAGAAAGAAGACAAAGAGCATGCTATTATGCGTGGAAAAGACCTGAGAAAGGAGATAAAGTGTGATATTTGAAAGGAAAATGATTTTAATCCATTTGTTTTTACCTATTTTTAATATAGTATTTATTTTGATTCTTTTTAGTGGTATGATGTGATGATCTAATGATAATTGAAGTAATAGATTAAAAGTGGATAAAAAAAATGAGTTAAATATCATTGTCCTATTTGAAAAAAAAGTATATAATATATTTTCATTTTAAATCACTCATATGTGAGTTCTTATTGTGAATCCACGTGTAAAAATTTTGCAAGAAATGTTCTTGCGTTTGTGTTATGACTTTGGCAAGTGTACCAAGTCGTGCAAGTAGTAACCGGTAAGACTGGGATATCGTTTCCCAAGAGACTCGTGTATACTAAATATTTGCGTAATTAGTGACTAATTTAAACTAATGAATAAATTCATAATTTGGGTTTTTGTGTGCAAGAAAGTAAATATTTCATAAAATAGTAAAATTGAACTTGGATATTTGAAGACTCTAGAAAATGGTAAAGACTAGAAATGCAATGGATTGATATTGTTGGAGCTAGACTTCACCTATTTCACTCTCATGTATATTAGACAATAAAACTCTTCTCCATTAATTACTAATGTCAACCCACAAGTTTACTCAAACTCTAATCCCTTAGTTGAATGAGCCTAGGTTTCCTTATTTAGAGTCAATTCCTTGAATCCCTAAATAAACAAACCCGCTTTACAAATTAGGGTTTAAGACAACTAATGGGTTAATGGGTCAAGTTCCATTCCTAGATACAAGTTCCATTAGGTATCTTGTTCCAATTCAAGGTTTCAAGAGATATTTTCCAATACCTAATGACCCAAATATCATGCAATGAATGGGTAAAACAAAGCAAGCTTTAAATATATAAACAAGATACTAGAAATCAATGGAAGAAGCATATATATATATATATATATATATATATATATAT
Organism: Vigna unguiculata; assembly: GCF_004118075.2. NCBI lineage: Eukaryota > Viridiplantae > Streptophyta > Magnoliopsida > Fabales > Fabaceae > Vigna > Vigna unguiculata. The sequence goes on from NC_040282.1 coordinate 35,660,098, forward strand.
TTAAATCATTCGAAAATACATGAAAGTTCAGTGGCTACATCTAACCCCAACAAAAATGGGTTTAGCTCTCCATTGTCATGGAGAGCTCAAGCTTACAAAATGGAAATGGAAGAGGGAGGAGACACAAAGAGGAAGAAGGAGTTGTTCCCACAAGTCCTAGCAGACCTCCAAGCACTCCAAGACGTGTTGCTCGAGCTCCAAAGTGTCCAAGATCCTTTTCCCCTCGCGAAAACAGAAGAAAAAGGGCCACTTGACACATCAGCGAAAACGGGCGACTGGCGGAAGCCTCTCACCGCCAGGCGCTATCCATCAAACAGGGGGCAACTCTTCCCGCTACCGCCCGACAATGACCAGTAGTGGCGCCTGGTTGCCGCTAGTCTGGCGCCTGGCGTTGGCGGTATCTGTCGCCTAGCGCTGCTTTTGTGTCGTTAGGCGTTTCCTGTTGACATTTTTACACTTCTCCTTGCTGTTCCGGGTTACTCATTTGTCTAGACTCTTGGAACAAAGCTTCCAATCTATAAATAGACACAAAAATAGGGATTAGTGGTATATTTAGATCAATGTAACCCAAAATGTATTTATTTACAAAAGTAAGGTAAAATTGAGGATTAAGCAGGTTAACATTTTTGGAAGAGATGATTTTGCTAATGAAATATAGCTTGGATAATGGTAAAAATTAACATTATCAACGCAATGTTTATTCCTCCTCAGCTATTCAGCTATATATTAATAAACTTTTGCTTTTACTTTTTCTTTTTAAATCCAAAGTTGTTTTTTTTTATAGATAAGTCAGGTTAACTTGTCAGCCTATGACAAGAAAAAAAATAAAAACAATTATGACAAGAAAAAAATAAAAACACTTTGTTGCATTCCAACACACTTAAAAATGACATTCAAACACCCTTAAAAAATGGGTGGAAAAGAATATACATGTTGCATGAGTCATTATTCTTCTCTTTAATTTTGATTTTACTTCACTTTCTTCTTTTTTCTAAAAACTAATTATTTTTTAGTTTAACATATATTTATCTCTCTGGATAAATATTTTATATTCACTTTCTTCCTAGAATACGATTTCTAATTTCTGGAGATACAAATTGGAAATATCTATACACACAACTTCTCTTTTGACCATCATGAAATAGTATGGTCAACTCACAATTTATCATAAAAAAGTAATTAAAAAAAAACCCTGCCGTGTTAATGTCAATGTTTTTCGTTGCATCTTATGAATATTTTTCTTTTTTCTCTTTAATATCGTGTGTTGAGAAATCAATTAATTAAGGTGAATAGAATTTAATTGCATGGTTGACATGTGATTGGATAGTATGAGAGAGTTGAAGTACAGAAGCAGATTAACCTTTAGAATTAATGTAGAGGAAAGAATGACACTTGATCTTTCTAAAAATTGGTTAATAGAATATCAGTTATATATCCTTTACAGTAAATATCAGGGGCCTCTCCACATCTTACTAAATAGTCCTCCTTCTTGCCACAAGGGTCCACACATAAACTATTCTTAAACTTCATTATTTTTCTGATGTCATCTACCTTTTGGGATCAAATTCGAGTCTATATAAGGAAAACAATGTTGAAATCTTCAAGTTTCACCAGATCGATGAAAGATTGAACTGTCTGAGGGTTACTAAGCTCCCAGTAGTTTTAACTTGATATTTTCATGGCACGTGACAGGAATGAGAATCGGTCGTCATCGTGTCCAACCCATCACGTACCGTTCGAACTAACATTTATTGTTATTATTGATTAAAAACATAGAGTATCAACTTTTTTTTTAGTACTCTTGATTTGTCACTCTTCAATTACTTGTTTTATTTTAATAATACTTTAAATTATAACACAATAAAATACAAATTTTGTAAAGCATTTAACACTTATGAAAAAGGACTATGTCACCGCCTTTCCTTGTTTCTAATGCACTAATCATGTCATTGGAATGATGCATTTGGCTTTGGCTGTCATGTCAAGCGTAGCAGTTGCAACTGTAAGAGATTTATGTTGTGTTCGTTTATGCTGATACAACTATTCAAACAGATTTGAAGGCACAGATAGTTATATGAAATCATGTTTGTTTCAAAAGATTAACGATGAAAAGCACAGACAGAATTACAAAACAATCAGATAATTCGATCTCGCCTCAAATAAAAAGATTTGCGTTGATTCATTCACTTTTTAACATTTTATCCTTAAATTTTGTTGCACATATTCATATAGATTATATATATATATATACATATATATATATATATATATATATATATATATATATATATATATATACATATATATATATATATATATATATGTATATATATATATATATGTATATATATATATTATTTATTATCTAATATTATAATTTATAATTTATATATAATAATATTAATAATATATAAAAATTAAAATATCTATAACTATTTGTAATAATTAAAATATTATTAAAAATATAAAAATTAATATATTAAATTATAATAATTAACGATGCATGTAAAATAAATATTATTAATAATTAATATATAATAACTGAAATATTGTTAAAAAATAATATATGCATATATATATATATATATATATATATATATATGTAATAATTATTAATATATATAATAATTAATAATAATAAAAATATATAAATATGTATAATAATTAAAATATTGTGAAATTTTAATTTTTTTATCTCATTTAATAATTATTTTATTTTATTTTTATCATCAAGGTATTTTGGTAATCTTTAAATTATATCTATTAACTTTGTTTTAATATATCAATTCACTCAAATCACTTACTAACTTTCATAAAATTTATCTCCAAATCCATTCACTTTATCCTCTAAATCTATTAAGAAAAACATACACATTCATCCACTCAAACCTACACAAATCCATTTTTCCACACTCTCCCAAATCCATCTTATGAAGTGAATACAGCCTTAGAGTTCAATTTGTTTGCTCTCTAATTGCAATGGCATGGATAATCCCAAGTGCTATAAACAAAATTTTGTGCTCTACTTTACAACAACAGAGCAATGGACACCCATCGCCGTAATATTTAAATTTTAATATGTAAATACTTTTTTATATTAATATTTAAATGTTATCAGTTATGGTTATTTTTTATACGTTAATTATTTGGTCAAAGAATTATTTTTAATACATAGAATATCAACATAAAAATCCATATTAAAGAATGTTATTTAATTTTATGATTGTGAATACAAATATTGTAATGTTTTCTAATTTTACCTTCAAGTTGTAAATTATGTACTTCTTTCTTTTAATGAATGTTATATTCAAGATAATATCATCATTTTAAAATATTTGTATTTTTTCTTTTCAATTGTCTCGTATATTTATGTTCATTAAAAAAATTAATTTATGTAATTAAAACAATTAACTGATGAAATTAATTCAAATGATGACTCACGTAATAGGGATTTGAAATCTCTAGGACGTATTGGAGGTTTAAAATCCTTAGCTGAGGGTTTGAAACCCCTGGAAAAATACCGGGGTTGTAAAACTCCTGATAATTTATAGGAGTTTGAAACCCCTAATAATTTATGGAGTTATGAAATGGTAAGAAAGTTTCATTTTAGCATGAGTTACTCAAAATCGTTAATAATATTGGTTTTATCTCAAAAAAGTTAAATCGCGGATAACATATTTAACTAGGTTAAAATTTTTGGAAACGTAATTAAAATTCCTGCTAAAATCAATTTTTATTATAGTGGTTATATAAAATTAACAGAAAGAAAAAATAATGTATTAAATTACCACCATAAAATAATCGCTAGTAAAAAATACTTTGTTTTAGTGAAATAATGTAAAATGTTATTTAATAAAGAGTAAATTCCACATCTTATTAGTTAAATGTTACTTAAATTATAAGATGACTTTAGGAAATTAAATATGGTATTTAATTTTTTAACACTAAAATGAATTATCAAGAAATTTAACAATTAATATAGATTATTTCACAAATTATAAAGAAATTCAAGTTGTGCTTCTACAAATTCTTCGGCTAACAAGCTTTCAATTACATGTAATCATAGCATTTTTAATCTGGTTAAGGTAAAATTTTACTAATGTATAATTCATGTAAATTGATTTGATGCAAGAATAATGGAATAATAGTGATTCTTTAGTGAGAAATTTGGAATCATACCTTGTAGATTGTTGCATGAAATATTAATACTAATCCAATTTGGTAATTCAAATTTAGTCCAAAACCATTTTGGAACAATACCTGATATTCCATTATTTGAAATGTCAAGGTTTTTAAATTCATTTTATTTCTCTAGCCATATGGGAAACAACGGTCCTAGCTTGCATGACCTCAGTTGAATATTATTCAACTAAAAAGATGGAGTCCAATTTTGACTAAATTCTAAAGTAAGTTATCTGATAACATCAATGTTTTTAACTTTGACATATTATAAAAGTGAGAGTCAATTATCACATCTTTCAAAGAGTATGACATCAAATGCAATTCCTCAAGTTCAATTGGAAATTGAAAATCTTTAGAAATTGTCCCATTTAGCTTGTTATTCTCAAGGTATAACATTTTTAATGACGGGAGCATTTTGAGAGGGTGTCGAGAAAAATGCCACTAATTTGATTCATGCTCAGATCTAAATGTTGCAATGAGTATCTGGCATTGGGATAAGTGAGTATTATTGCTGGAAGATTTTCACTCAAATGATTATTGGATAGGTCCAATGAACGCAAAACAGTAGCATTGTGAATTGATTTTGGAACCATATCCTTTAATTCATTTCTCGATAGATCCAACATTTCCAACTTCAAAAATATTTGAGAAATCAGCTAGTGTTGCACTGAATTTATTTTGATTGAGATATAATTCTCGAAATGAATATATAGAACATCCAAACAAATGATTAAATATGACTGTCAAATCTTCATTCAACATATTGTCAGACAAATCCAATGACTGCAAAGTACATGTGCTCCCAAATGATTTTGGAACACCACCTTCCAAAGAGTTAGATCCATTTAACAATTGCTCCATTTGAGATGGAAATATGATGCCTTTAGGTATAATCATTCTTGTCTCTTAATAGCAGAGAACTTACTTGATTTGATGATGATAACTCATATTCAGCTATGAGACACAAGTTTGTTTCTTCACTTTCATCTTGTGATGAGCTACTTAATCATTATTATCTTTCCAAACTATATAAGCATGTCTTTTCTTGGACATCTTTTCCTTTTTCCTGTCAACACTTTCCTTTGGTAATTAAAATAATTTTTAAATTTGTCTTTAAATTTGTCATTAAGGTGATTTGGTCTCTAAATTAATTAATAACATTAGCGGCCAATATTTTGTCTACCAAAAGAATTGGCTTTTAAATTAGTAATGTTTATATAGAGGGTTTAGGTTTGGGTTATTGTTTGGGTTTTTCTAAAAACAAAGGAACACTTGTTTTAGGGAATTTATATTTTGTCTTGCACGGTTTTGGAAAATGAAATGACTTTAATGAATAGGAATGTTTTACTCAAAACATCTTATGTATGTTTATTAGATATAGTAAACAATTTCAAACATTAGAGTTTGTAAATTGATTGTGTAATTCTATTGATCATACAGTTTGGTTCAATTATTTATGTTAATTGTGTTAGTGAATGTTAAGCTTCACATACTAAATAAGAAGTATTTATCCTTCTTCTTGAAGATTTGAAGGTGCAAATATAAAACTCATAAAAGTTATAGTGTAAATAATAATGGAAAAGAATGAATTTGGTAATTGAGTAACAATGAGAAATGAGAAAATGAGATAGCAGAACATGTCATTTCCAATATTTTGAAGATTGATCAAATCATGGTATTACAAAATAAAAATGTTTTAATGAAAATAAATGTGTAGAAAACTTTCTCAATTATCTTTCTCCAAATCCAAGTGAAGTAGCTCTTTTCTCTGTTTTTTCATGTGCTTTCAGCAAGCAACCCTCATAACCCTTTCATCTTCAATAATAGTTTCATTTCTTCACTTACACTACTTCACACCTATAATCCAGATTTCCTCTGCAAAAAAATTAAACAAATAATTAATTTGGCCAAAAATAGAAACAATAGAAAATAATGAGGAAAAAGAGAGAAATCTCGTAAGACCCACTTTTTTTGCTCTTAATATTTAAGGGTTTGGCCTTATATATTAGGCCTAAGGCCAGTCCATAGGGTGTTCCAAAGCTCTTTTCCAGCCCTAATCCTTCTCATTCTACTCTCATTCCGCAAGACAACCCCTTTTCCTCACTCACTCTTCTCTCTTTTCAAAGCTCTACTAGGGTTTGACCCTGTTCCTCATCAAGCTAGTTGAACTCCACTTCTATTCCATGTAAGTTAGTCTTCAAACCATATCTTCTCTTCTCTAGCTTTACTTTTGTGTTTCCAACTAGGTTCATCGTAGTAACCCTGTTTTGGTTCTGGTGTTAGTATTTTCAGCTCACAAAGTTGTTCCCGGAGTTGTGGTGCTCACTGTTTGGTGTTTGTCGTTGTCTACTAGCCTCTGTTCAAGTAAGGAAAGCTAAGGTTTCTCTATTTTTAAGTTATCTTTGCATGTTTGGTCTGTTTTACATTATAGATGCTTGATTCATGTTGTTTGTCATGTGAAAATGCATTGCCTGTGTTTTGGGTGTGATTCGAATCTGGCATTTGCACAAGGGAGAGCTGGTGGGTTCTGCTGAACTCACCCAGACGAGCTGAGTGGTCGCTCAAACGTAAAGCTCTCGCTTGAGCGAGAACAGCTACAACCCATATTTCTTTGTTTGAGGGCTCGCCTAAGTGAAGGCCACTCACCTGAGTGAGAGTAGTCTCACTTGAGCGAGATAGGTAGCTTGAGCGAGACCTCAACGTGCCCCCTGTGTGCAATCTCGCCCAGGCAAGAGTTGGTGGCTTGAGCGAGGGGTTCCTCTCGCCTGAGCGTGAGCTCTTTAGTATGAGCGAGATTAACAAAGTTGATTATATTCGTGGACGTTCACATAATTGGATGATTTGTGCTTTAAACAGTCTCAAGTATGATGCCATGTATGTTCTATATGATACATTGGGATCTGAATCGATGAGTTTGGTATGAATATGTGTATGAAACATGATTGGGTGGTTGGTTGAATATTGACATGAGAATTGGTATGCATGATAAATCTATAATTGGTTGGTGAGACATGGTTATGGTATGGGTACGACGTAATTCCATGAACCTCTTGGTGAGAGTTCATGGTGGTACCTCATGTAATGGACGTAATTCCATGACCCTCTTAGTGAGAGCTCATGGTGGTGCCTCAGGTAATGGACGTAATTCCATGAACCTCTTGATGAGAGTTCATGGTGGTACCTCATGTAATGGACGTAATTCCATGACCCTCTCGGTGAGAGCTCATGGTGGTACTTCAGGTAATGGACGTAATTCCACGAACCTCTTAGTAAGGTTTCGTGGTGGTGCCTCAGTATATAATTAAGTAAGGATTTAAGTAAGGATTGCATCTTGAAGCTCTAAAGAGTTAGTTAGTCTCACGTAGAGCGTACTGACTCAAGTGGTGAGAGTAGCAGGAGGCCCTAGTCTTTTGCAGGATAATGACCTTAGACGTTTGAAGGCTAACCTTGTGTGTGGTAGGGTGAAACTCATTGGCAATGGCTCTGCAGAGTAATAGAGGTCATCACAAGTGCAAACATCTAGTGAATTCGATTGATTATATGTATCTAGATAATTGAGTCTTAGAGTCTCACTTGTTTGCTATCACATGCTTGGTTGATTCATGTATTATTAACTTTTAAATTGCATGCTCAATTGTATGATAAAACCTTTTACTCTAGCTTACCCTTTCTATTTGCTTATGTGTTTTGTGTGTAGTTTTCTCCTTTTGCGATGATCATCAATTTATTGATGTAAGCATATATGGGAACCCCTCATGGTCATCAGAGTGATGGAAACTTCGCTGCATAGCTAATCTTGGGTTGGATCCCCTTACTTCGAGTACACTTTTAAGGCATTGTGGCCTATGTACTTTTTTGCTCTATGAGCATGTATTTTGGATATTGTTAAACTTGTACTCTGTTTTATTAATGACATCATGGTATGCCTTAATTTTCTCTCCAAGTTGTTTGTATAACTGTGAAGAGTGACATTCCTACTCCATGATAATACCTTTTATAATATTCTTCTATGTGATGTTTCATTTAATTAAGTGTAATTATTAAATGGACGTTACAAATCCAAAGATTAGAAAATATGAAGATTTATATTAGAGATCATTCCTCTAATTACAACTCATGTAAAAAAATGTATTTAGAGAAATAATTATATCTATCATCCATGGCACAAATATTGCAATTTTTAACATACGAAAGAAAAAAAACAACTTCTTATGATGATGAGACAACAATTTTAAGACATGATCGAAAAAAGATAAAGAAAGAGATCGAAAATGTTTATACTTAGGATCTTTTATTATTTTATTGGATCCAAAGATATTAATTATTATCTTTAAGTAATATTCTTATTTATTATTACATCTTTAATCTTTCAATAATTTTCTTTTTGTCGAATGAAAAAATTATTTTACCATAATATTTTTGTAATTGTTATTCTCTTAAAAAATTTAAAATAATTTATAAAGATATATAATAAATAGTGAATGACAAATTAAGATACTTAATAATTGAGACAGATTAATTAACAAATGATAAAAGAAATTCAAGTTGTGCTTTTATAAATTCTTCAACTTACAATCTAACTTTGAATTTCATGTTATCATGCCATTTTTATCTGTCTAAGGTAAAATTTTACTAAAGTAATTCGCGTAAAATTAATTAATCACATGCAACAAATACACATCATCTATTAGTTTTACATAATCAATGAACATGATTCAAAAATCAATAACATGTCATTTCCAACGTTTTGAACATTCATCAAGTCATTTTATTATAAACAACTCACATGTAATAAACTCAGATTGAAAGGCTAAGCCCAACTGCAATGGGCTCCCCCAAGCCCAATTGTTTTCAAAAACTTATTACAAAATAAAAATAGACAAGAAAGAAAGTTTTAAAGAAAATAAATCTAATAAAACCTTCCTCAGTTATCTTTCTCCAAATTCAAGTGAAGTAGCTCTTTTCTCTGTTTTTTCGATCTTCAACAATAATTCCATTTCTTCACTCACACTACTTCACACCTATAATAATCCAGATTTCCTCTGCCAAAAAATAAACAAATCATTAATTTGGCCAAAAATAAAATAACAAAAAATAATGAAAAGAAAAAGAGAAAAACAAAGAAAACTCAAATATTAAAAGGCAAATGAATAGAAAACTCCAATAATTGAAGTGAATACTTTTTAAATTGTTTCGATTTATTATATACTTCTTAAAAATCATTTGTCGAAAAATAATTATATCTATCACCCATGGCACAAATATTGCAATCTTTAAACATACAAAAGAAGAAACAACTTATTATGAGATTGACACAACAATTTTGGGACATGATCGAAAGAGGAGAAATAAAGAGACTGAAAATATGTTTTATACTTAGGATATTTTATTATTTTATTGAATCCATAGACACTAATTATTATCTTTAAGCAATATTCTTATTTATTATTACATCCTTTTTGTCTAATGAAGAAATGATTTTACCATAATAGCTTTGTAATTGTTATTCTCTGAAAAAATGAGATCGATTTCATAAAGATAAATAATAAATAGTAAATGACAAATTAAAATTTGATGTTATTAATTTTTTCAACTAAATAATATCTTGATAATCAGTAACAATAATTAATTATGATGTATTAATATAAAAACATTGTTGTATGTACAATCGTTTATGTCTGTACAAATTTTGGCTTTAAATGTGCTAGTTTAGATTTGAAAGTTCTGATTTTTATTTGATCTTTAATAAATAAAAAAACTTTTGTTTCCTAAATCTTTTTATATATTTTGTTCTGTTATAAGTTGTTTCTGAAATATTTATGCATTTTTCCTCTCAAAATATTTGTTTCTCTACGTTCTAGAAAGTTTTTTTTTGTCATATATTTTCTACTAAAAGGTGATACGTCAAATTAGCAAAGTCACTAGCAACCATCATGAAATACAAAATAAGAAAAACAAAGGATGAAGAAAAAACAATATTATGGATACAAGCGGAGAGAAAAACATGTTTAAATCTAAAATCTCTTAGCTACTTGTGTGATGTTTGACATTCTATTTGCAATAATATATACGGTTGATAATTTGGAAAAAGTAAAAAAATAAAAATTATCATATTAAGTCTTCAATGTTGGTTGTAACATCACAGGAAAAGTAATTCCTATTCTAGTATATATAAAATATATATGTTCAATATATAACTTTTGAAAAAGAAAAACTGAGGTTTGTGAAAACTATTTGTTTAAAATAATAATATAAGAAAAATAACACAAAGCTAAAATAATATTACCTGCTATGCTCTAGAAAACTTCTTGAATACTTTCACTGCTGCCATGACATAAAGAGTGTTTGCTAAATTACTTAAGAACTTGAAATATGCATGACGCCAAGAACGTATCAGTAAGATTGAGCCAAATACTCCCCAAAAGCTAATAACAAATCCAATTGTCATACTTATGTAAAACCCACGATTGAAAATCAAATTGTCATCTTCTTGAAATTCAACAATCGATTTTTGTCTTGGCACTCTATCAATACACAATTTCTCTAATGGTAGTCCACAAAGATCCACATTATCTTCATATCTTGATGCATCAAAACTTTGTAACTGTGTGCCAGTTGGAATTTTTCCAGATAAATAATTATGTGACAAATCTAATGAAGCGAGTCGATCAATTTGAGCAAGACTCAAAGGAATTGAACCAACAAATTGGTTTCTTGACAAATCAAGAAATTCAAGTGATGTTAACTTTCCAATATTTGATGGAATTTTTCCTATCAAATTATTTCTTGATAAATTCAGTGAAATCAAATCAAATAAATCCTCCATTTCTTCTGGAATTTCTCCTGAGAGTTGATTGCTTGAGAGATCAATGCTTTTTAAAAGTGATAATCCATTATTTGTGAACATCTGTTTTGAACCTTTCCACATCAAGAATGTATTCAAATCATATGAATTATGAGCTACCCCAAAGGTGTTGTTCATCAAATACCAATAACGTTGATGATCTATCAAAGAAGTTATTTGAGTCATTGAGGAGTAATTTTTAATGCATTTAGGAATTTGTCCAGATAGATTGTTTAGAGAGAGATCCAATATATGAATGTTTTTTAGATAGCAAATTTGTAATGGTAAACTTCCACATAAGAAATTGCTCCCCAAACTTAAAAATTGCAACTCAAGCAATTTGCTCCCGATCCAATCTGGGATAGATCCTGATAATCTATTTTCTGCCATATCTAGCATCAGTAACTTTGTACAATTCCTTAAGGAGAAAGGGATCTCTCCTCTTAAGGTATTATTTCTCAATAACAATACTTGAAGATCAAGGAGTGATCCTATTGAAGTAGGAATCTTTCCAGAAAATTTGTTCTGACTAATATTTAAAAATATTAATGACTTAAAATGGGTCCAACAATCTGGAATTTGTCCAGAAAATTGATTGTTTGAAAGGTCTAATTGGTATAAAGCTCTAGCTACACCACTTGAACATAAAAACAACAAACAATCTGAAAATTTGTTGTTAGATAAATCAAGATGTGTTGAGTCTCGTAAAAAAGGTGGAACATTACCTTCAAATTGATTTGATCCAAGACTTAGAGAATAATAACGATTTTGTAGTGGCAAATTTGGAATCGTACCTTGTAGGTGATTGCATGAAATATTGATAATGAACCACTCTTGCAATGCAAATTTAGTCCAAAACCATTCTGGAACCATATCCGATATTCCATTATTTGAAATGTCAAGGAATTGAAATTCCTTTTGTGTCTCTAACCATTTTGGAAATAATGGACCTAACTTGCAAGATCTCAATCCAATATCAACCAATTGAAAATATGGAGCCCAATTTTGACTAAATTCCACCACCAAAAAGTTATTTGATAAGTCCAATGCCTTTAACTTGAACATATTAGAAAAATGAGAGTGAGTTATCACACCTTTTAAAGAATTTGACATCAAAGAGAGAACTTCAAGATCAGATGGAAATTGAATATCTTCAGAAAGTGTCCCATTTAACTTGTTACTACCAAGGTATAATCCTTTTAATGATGGGTACTCTGGGAGGGTATTGGGCAAAGTACCACTAATTTGATTATAGCTCAAATCTAAATGTTGTAAAGAGTATTTAGAACATCCAGACAAATGATTAAATATGATTGTCAGATCTTCGCTCAACTTATTAAAGGACAAATCCAATGAGCGCAAAGTACATATACTCCCAAATGATTTTGGAACACCACCTTCTAAAGAGTTAGACTCAAGTGACAACTGCTCCATTTGAAATGGCAATGTGAAACCTTCTGGGATCTTTCCACTCAACTTATTTCTAGAAAGATCCAATGTTTTTAAAGAGGAGAACATTGAAAGGTCAGGTAGGGAGCCTGTGATTTGATTAGAAATCAACCTCAACTCTTGTAGTGAGTATTTAACACAACCACTAGATAAATTATGAAGAATTGACACAAGATCTTCCGTTATATTGCTTCCACTGATGTCTAAAGAACGTAGGGTGCATATATTCATGAATGATTTCAAATCCTCACCCTTGAACAAATTATTGGAGAGGTCAAGGCGTTCAAGTGAATTCATGAACAAGCCAAAACCATTTGATGTGGAACCCTCCAAGAGGTTCCAATTAAGGTAAAGCTCAACAAGGTTGGAAGTGGTGTTTGACAGCCATGGGAATAGCATTGGTTGTGTGAAGGAGTTTCCAGAAAGATAAAGGACAGAAAGGGAAGTAGAAAAATTGAATTTGGAAGGGTTGAATGAAAGGAGAAAATGATCGGAAAGGCCACAATCAACTAAACTGAGTTCTCTTAGTTTTGGTAGCTTGGCAATCGTTTGAAGCCAACTAGGAGAAGTGTTAAAATTAGATATGGAAGCCAAGTAAAGATGGGTTAAAGAAGTAAGATTTGATAACCATTGATGAGTAGTGACAATTTTGAGAGCAGAATGAGATCCTCCAAGATAGAGTGTATGCAAATTGGAAAGGTTTCCTAGTTGGGAAGGAATGTATCCTTCAAAAGAATTCCCAGTGAGATCAAGATACTCCAACCGAAACAGATTTCCAATCTGAGATGGGAAACTTCCTTCAAAAGAATTCCCACTGAGATCAAGATACTGCAAGAGAGAGAGATTTTCAATCTGAGATGGAACACTTCCACCAAAAGAATTGCTACTAAGATCAAGATGCTGCAAGCAAGAGAGATTTCCAAGTTGAGGAGGGATTGAACCCTCCATGGCATAATTTCTTGCAAGATTTAAATATTTCAAATGAGAAAGAGAGCCAAACTCACTTGGAATTTCTCCGGCAAAACCAGATGAAAAGAGATCAAGATATTTCAAGCGTTTGAGAGAAGCAAGGAAGTTGGGGATGTGAGTGTCTCGAAAAGAGTTGGAACTGAGGTTCAAATACTGCAACTGTGGCAACTCCATCAACGACGAGTGGATCTCTCCGCTTATATGATAACGATGATAGGTATCATTAAACTGTCCAGGAAGGTGGAGGCGTAGAACGTGAGCGGTGAGGTTGCTGCAGCGAATCCCCTCCCAGCGGCAACAGTCGGGAGTGGTCCAAGAGGAGAGCATGCCGTAGTTATCGATAATGGCAGCCTTGAATTGAAGGAGTGCTTCCCTCTCCTTTGGAAGGCATCTGGTATGGTGTTCTCCATGAGAAACCTGCAACACCACACTCACCACAAACATCATCACTTTCATATTCTTCATTATCATCACACACTCACACTGAATAGTATAGAACTAGATTGATACGGGTTCTGAAATTTAGCACTCCCATTTCCTAAATTTATAGACACACCAACTCCTAAATTACCTATACTTTATTTTCAGTCGTCGGTCCAGCTATTTTATTAATCACAACATTTTATTCAATTTACATACACGAATATAACTTCATTTATCTTGTGCGTGAATAGATGAAATGTTTTTGCTTTTATAGTATGAACATAATTTACGTAGTTGTCGAATAATAAATCATCTGACGTTCTTTTACGGCAATAATAATTCTATTCCAATATAATTTAAAGAGGATTTTATAATATTTTTCTAAGAAATTTCATTTTTGAATTAGAAATCACAACATCACAGTCCTTAATATAGTACATAGCAACTATATTGTAAAATAGATTAATTCATTACCAACCTTTTGTGGATAACTAATTTTCATAGAGATATTTAGCTTACTACTTTTAATGAGTCTTTTCCTTTTTTTACTAGGTAAACTTATATTGCTTTTTTACTAGTTCCAAGAGAAATCTTTCGTACAATTCAATTTGGAATACAAAGGCAAGTTTCACGTTCCAATCAGTAATTTATAAGAAAAAGTTATAAAAAGTGTACTTTATAAACCAAGTCATGATCCATATTGTTTATCTTTTAAACACGGTAAAATAGGATAATTTAATTTTTTCTAAGTCAATTTTATTTTAATTAATGTTTTAAATAAGTATGTCACCTTTTTAGTTTTTCTCCATTTTTTCTAGGTTGGACCTAGATTTATTTTTTGTCGGTCATATCAATTTTTTGACAATAAAAAGGCAAGGGATAGTAATAAAATCGAATGAAACTCTACTATTTCAACCAAATAGAGTTCAATAATTTAGTTTCAATCATTGTCTTGTTATCATGTAAAATTAAACCGATTTTATATTTCTTTTTTCACAAGATTAACAAAACTTTGTTTTTCAATCCAATTAGAATGTTTTGCTTTTAAGTTTTTACATTGAAGATTAATTTAATGGAAAAATAACTTATTTGGTGAAGTATTCTCAAACGAACTCATTCTCTTTTTTATTTGAATTTCAATTAGAATTTTATGCATGTCCCATTAACACAGTCTATTTTTTGGGTTTTCAATTATAATGAAAATGGGAATACTATGACAATGGATGAAGTGTAATTCAAAGATGGTAAAATCCAAAATATACGTGTGGTGATACAATGATTACACAAATTGCAATGAAATCTAAAGAGCACAAAAGTAAATTGCAAATAAACTACCAAGGAAAGTAAAGAAATTTTTAAAGCGGTGACCTAAATTGTAACTAACACTGCATTATCTTTTTTTTATGTGACGTCCCTCAGCATGTATGTATTGTTCCATAATTTATCACCAATGTAAAATAAAAAAATAAACCTATTTGTATTTTCTAATATTCTCTAAATAGTTACAAGATTTTGAATTTTGAAATTTAAACATGTTACATGCCAAATATTCCTATAATTGTCCTAAAAAAACTACCCTTAACGTGTTGGAGTCGATGCATCTTAAACAATTAATATCCATTATATCTCATTATGGTTGTTGCTTTGTTCTTCTTTATTTGCTTGAACCCTTCGATGTTAGTTGTATTATTTCTTCTTTTCTTCGACCGACATTTCTAACATGGGTAAATAACTCGTTTTAGTCACCTAACAGAGGATAAACAATCACCTTCTACTAAATTACAAGTCTGCTTTATGACATCCTTCAAAGACACCAACCTTGTAAAATATTATGCGATTTAACCTTTTGTTTCTTACTCTTTTCATATGACTTAACCTTTCATCGATTAATTGTGCGAGATATCTCTCTATTAACTTTCAACTCCATATAAATTCTTGATATATTTCAAATAATTTCTTCCTATTTCGCAATGCTCTCAACATGGATATAAAAGAACTAATAAACAAAGTTTCCTATAACACACAGGCAAGCACAATGGAAGAAAATCATTTCCATTGAATTTGCTTCCCTTCCCTTGATTGCCATAAATTCACATAAACTCGATAGAATTATAAAATGTTAATTTTTCTACATATATTTTTGTTATTACATGATAATTGAGTCAATGTCAAGTGTACAATGATTCATGAATGATGATGGTAATTGAGTCAATTAAAGTTCAACATGATTCATGAATGATGATGGTAATTGAGTGAATGTTGGGTATAACATGATTCATGAACGTAGATGACAATTGTCTCAATGTTAGGGCAACGTGATTCATGGATTCATGAATGTTGAAATAAAAACATTCACGTGTGGATGTGACTCCATGTTATCCCTTTCTACTTTCCACCCTAAATGAATTCTAAGTCTCTGACATCCTTTTTAAAGTTCTTATCACTAAGCCAACCATCCATAGTTTTAAAGGAAGTACTATACCATAGTCCTGCTTCCAAGATTTTAAAATTATTGGGAAGTGGTTCCAAATATCCTTTACATAAATTATAAATAACACGTATTGATCTTGTCTCCCTCCATGCATTAGAAACCTGTGCATTAAAAAATTATAAAATTATAGTGAAAATTAAGTTGATGAAGTAAGATAAAAGCCACATCAAATTGTTAATAGTCACACCTTCTAATTAACAATCACACCACCTCATTAAACATTAAATGAATTGTCAAGAAATTCAACACTTTACTTTACAAATGGATAATAACACTATAACTCCAATTTTTTTTGACTTTCGTCATTTACTTCTTGATGTGACTTAATGTGAGTCATTAATTAATATATTTTTATATTTTTTTTTGAAAAAATTAATAACCCATATTATACCACATCAAGAGAGTAAAGAATCAGACTATATGAAATTCAGTATAATTTTCCTTTACAAATAATAGAAGAAATTCATGTTGCGTTTTCAGAAACTTTTCAACTTGCCATCTAACTTTCACTTTCTTGTCATTCAAACCACTTTACCATGGTGAAGGTAAAGTTTTATTAAAGTAATTGACATTGAATTAATTAAAATATGAACCCTCTTACACGCAATCAAGGTAAAAGAAATAACATGACTCAAAAATCAATAAGTAATTACCAAACATGTCATTTCAAACATTATGAAAATTCATCAAATCACTGTATGACTAACAACTTCACAAGGAAACATAGTAAACTTAGATTTAAACGCTAAGCTATGAACAAAATGCTTAGGAAAAGGAAAATGAACAACATATTGTTCACAATTGGCTCTCAAAGCCCAAAGGAGTTCAACCACTAATTACAAAATAAAAATAGACAAGAAAGAAACTTTTAAAGAAAATAAATCTATGGAAACCTTTCTCGATTTTCTTTTTCCAAATACAGGCAACTCTTTGCTTTGTTCTTTGATGTCCTTTCACTCTTTCAATTTTCAACATCAATTCCATTTTCTCACATCCACTACTTCACACCTATATTATCCAGATTTCATCTGCCAAAAATTAAACAAATCCTTAATTTGGTAGAGAAAAAAATAGAAACAATAAAAAATAATGAAAAAAACAGAAATTCAAAAAAAAAAACTCAAATAATAAAAGCATAACTTAATTATAGAGAATTCCCATCAAGTATGCTAATTAAATTCTTTTAATTTATAATACACTTTAAAAAAATCATTTGTCAAAAAAAATCTATTATGATGAACAAAACAAATAAAAATTATTTTTAAAAGACAAATTGAGATTAGAAAATATCAAGATTTAAATTGGGCATATTTGAATCTTTGTACAACTCATTAACTACAAAAATATGTATTTATAAAACCATGGTTCAAGTATTGCAATTTCAAGTATATAAAAAAAATTATCATGAGAATGACAAAATAATTTTGATCATGAGCTAAAATGGGAGACCATGAAAAAAAAAGGAAAAGACTAGAAAACATTGATTCAACTGCACGTAAACAGTTTTTCCTAGTTTTTTTTTTTTACCTTTTCTAATAATTTTCTTGTATAGTGTTTTATTCTAATTTTTTTTTATACTAGTCTGCACATTGATTACTATTTAGTAATTTTTTTATAGTGTTTTAAACTAAGTTTTTTATTTTATTTTATTTTATTGTGTCTTTATGCATAAATTATTATCTTTAAGCAATATTCTTATTTATTGGCATCTCAATTGAATATGATGAGTAATTTACTATTACATTCTTACTCTTTCAATATTTCTTTGTTTTTTTCTACTAAACAAATATTTTACATGCAGAGAAGAAAAGGAAATAAACAATAACAAATTTATGAAATGAAAAAAAGACCAGAAATGATAGCATAGAGACAAAAAAATAAAAAGAGAAAGTTACAGTGTCTTGATAGAGAAAAAAAAGAGTACTCAAACAATATTCGTAAAAAAAAATACCAAAAATGGTAGTGACGAGAGATAAAAAATATAAAAAAAAATGGTTAAAGTGTTTTGACAGAGAAAAGAATTTTACTTAAACAATATTCGTAAAACCAAAATTCAGATATGTTGATTAAAGATGTAGATGTATTTAGTGACGAAACTTGAATAAAAATTTTAGAGGTGTCAAATTAAAATTTTCTATATATAATTATTTTTATTAATTAAATAAATAAACTTTTTATTTTCTCTACTTAAATTATTCTTTTACATCGATTCATGGATGTACTTTTCAATTTCTACTATTTTTGATTTCTATTCTAATTTAAGACTATTCAACTAATTTATTATGAGTAACAAATTTGTAATGCAACCTAGATACATTCATAAAATTTTACAAATTTAAATTGAAAATAAAAGATTCTTTAATTTCATAATTTATAATTATACTAATATGACGAAAACTATAATCAAGGTTCATGTCAATTACATAAAAGAATTCCTAAAATCTTGATTAGGGTTCATACTAATTTGGGGAATTCCTAAACATTGTGATAGGAATAAGAGAATCATAAATTTAAGATACATAAATCATAATGGAATATTAATCTTGATTTATGAGATATTTTGTAATAATGCATTACTCAATCTATATATTCTTCAATCCCTTCCCCGATTATCTTTTTATCTTTCTTTTTACTTTTATACTTTCTTGATAATTTATTGAAAAAGAACCTTATGTATAGAGACAAAATCCTATTCCTTTTTATTAACGAATATCCATCAAATTAATTTTCATTTTATTTTTTAAAAAATAAAAATACATAAATAAATAATATATATAAATAAAATGATAAAAACTTTTCAAAACTTAATATATATAATATAATAATATATATATAATATAATTTTAAAATATATAAATTACATATAAAAAATAAAATTAAAGACTTTTGAGGGAGCCATGGCTCACCTTAGTCATAACCATACCAATGGATGTCTTGGTATAAAAAAAAAGCATAATGTAAATGACAAAAAACAAATGTTCAGTCAGAAAGAAGAAAGGAACCGAGAAATGAGTAAAAACAAAACTTTGATAGAAAAAAAAAATACATACCATTGTGATTGTTGAACAAAAAATACGAAATCTTAGTTGCAAGTTTTGTGCTTAAGAGACATGAATCTATTTGGTCATAAAGAAGAAAACAAGAGTTGGGTAAAAAATTGAAACTTTGATAAAAAACAAAAAAAAATGATAAAATACATACCATTGTAATTCTTGATTAGAAAAGACGAAATCATGTTGCAAGTTTTGTGCTTGAGGGACTTGCTTGTGGCCTTCGAGGCTCTTAAATATTTGATTTTGTCCACCATTTCTTTACTCTAAACAAAATCAAAGTTTAAGAACAAAAAAACATGAATTTGGTTGATAGGAAGGAAGAAAATAACCGATAGTTGAATAAAAATCGAAACTTCGATCACAAAACAAAAAAAAAATTGAAAAATACATACTATTTGAGAGACTTGCCTCTGACCTTCAAGAACTTTTCAATTTGTTATCTGTCTACAATTTCATTCAGAAAGAAGAAAGGAACCGAGAAATGAGTAAAACCAAAACTTTGATAGAAAAAAAAAATACATACCATTGTGATTGTTGAACAAAAAATACGAAATCTTAGTTGCAAGTTTTGTGCTTAAGAGACATGAATCTATTTGGTCATAAAGAAGAAAACAAGAGTTGGGTAAAAAATTGAAACTTTGATAAAAAACAAAAAAAAATGATAAAATACATACCATTGTAATTCTTGATTAGAAAAGACGAAATCATGTTGCAAGTTTTGTGCTTGAGGGACTTGCTTGTGGCCTTCGAGGCTCTTAAATATTTGATTTTGTCCACCATTTCTTTACTCTAAACAAAATCAAAGTTTAAGAAAAAAAAAACATGAATTTGGTTGATAGGAAGGAAGAAAATAACCGATAGTTTAATAAAAATCGAAACTTTGATCACAAAACAAAAAAAAAAAATTGAAAAATACATACTACTTGAGAGACTTGCCTCTGACCTTCAAGAGCTTTTCAATTTGTTATCTGTCTACAATTTCATTCATCTAAACAAAACCAAAGTTAAAAAAAGAAAAAATAAGAACATGAATTTGTTCAGTAAGAAAGAAGAAAACATATGAGAATTGGGTAAAAATCAAAACTTTGATAAGAAAAGAAATGAAAAAATACATATAATTGTGATTCTTGATCAAAAAAGATAAAATAATGTTGTAAGTTTTGTGCTTAAGAGATTTGCATGTGGCCTTCAAGAGCTCTTAAGTCTTTGATCTTGTCCACCATTTCATTTATATAAACAAAACCAAAGTTAAAAAAATGAACATGTTCAATGAGAAAAAAGGAAACAACTAATAGTTTAGTAAAAATTGAAACTTTTATCACAAAACAAAAAAATCGAGAAATACCTACCAAGGTGATTCTTAAACAAAAAATTTTGTGTTTGAGAGACTTGTTTGTGGCCTTCAAGAGTTTGTTGATATCAGAGAAAGTTAATCAAAACAAACTTTACCTAGATAAAAGCAAAAAGAAAAAAAAAATGAATGTGTTCATTCAGTCAAAATTAAAACTTTCATCAGAGAAAAAATCATACAAAAATACATACCTCTTGTAGAAGAAAAAAAAAAGCTTCGGGAGAAGAAAAACTTGTAGAGAACAAAAGTTCAACACAAAAAGGAGAAGAACATGCGTTTGATCTATTAGAAAGAAGAGAGTTCTTTAAAAAATCAAACTTTGTCAAGAAAACCATAAAAATTTAAAAATACATACCAACATTGAAGACAAATTTATGTTGCCTGTTTTGTGGTTGGAGAGACTTGCTTGTGGCCTTCAAGAGGTCTTAAATCTTTCATCTTGTCCAATTGTTCATTCATGTAAACAAAATGATTGTTAAAAAAAACATGAATATATTCAGTTAAAAAGAAGAGAGTTCTTTAAAAATGCTAACTTTGTCAAAGAAAATCAAAAAATGGAAAAATTCGTACCATTATGATGGTTAAAGAAGACTTAAACACTAGTCAAAAAGAAGAAAATTCTTAAAAATCGAAACTTTGTCAATAAATCCAAAAAAATAAAATGGAAAAATACATACCGTTGTTTTTTGTGGGCTTGAAGACCTTAAATCATCAAAGTTCATGCACCTCGGAGAAAACCTTTGGTCATCAAAGAAAAAAACAATACAAAAGCCTATACAAAATAAACTTCGCTGGAGAAGAGCTATTGGAATGAAGAAGAGAACGTTCGAGTTTATAAGGAGGGGTATCACCGGAGAGATATAACACACCACATTGGTACACTCCCCCTCCAGCAGAAGCATTCCCAACCATGAATACCCCTTTTCTGTACCGCCGTTCTTCTTAACGGGACACGCTTACCTGACCCACACTAACACACCAATGAGACCTGAGCCCAACCATATAAGGCATTGACACCACTCTCAACCCAAAACCTTAAGGCAATGGGTTTATGGGTCTTTATTCTTATACAGTGTTCCACTTTCTCATTTCGCTAATGTGGGACTTAGACTTACACTTGGATTCATAATAATAACTTTCCTAGGTCAGAAAAAAGTATGTTGGGTTTGTGGTTGACGGAGAGTGAGAGAGAGTAAGAATTTGAATTTGTGAGTAAACGATGAAAGTAGGTCTAGGTTATTACATTTTGAATTTTGATTTTGATTATTGAATTATTTTATTGTAGCTCAAAATTAGAAATGGACAATGAATGACACATACGTGTCTTTGCTTATTGTAATTAAAAAAAATTGGATGATAATTTTTCAGATATATTATTATATTAAAAATCTGCTGATAGTTAGATATTCATTTGTATATTATATTAGATTCAGACTTTCAGTTCGTCGGAGCTATGTAGAATCAATTGTGAGACAAATTGGAACGAAATTGATAAATTTAATGTATACAATATATTATTTAAAAAGAGTAAATTTGACACCTTAATAAAATGCTAATTAAATTATAAGATGACTTATGAAATTAAAAGTCATATTTAACTTTCTAACACTAAAATGAATTATCGATAAATTTAATAATTAATATAGATTATTTCACAAATGACAAAAGAAATTCATGTCGTGCTTTTATAAATTCTTCAACTTACAATCTAATTTGAATTTCATGCAATTCATACCATCTTCTGCTTAAGTTTAAGGTAAAATTTTAGTAAAGTAATTCACGTAAAACTAATTAAAACATTAACCCTCTTAATCACATGCAAGAGATAAAGGTAGAAAGGAACAAAAACCATCATCTATTAGTTTTATACAATCAAAGAACATGACTCAAAAATCAATAAGTAATTACCAAACATGTCATTTTCAAAGTTTTGAAGATTCATCAAATTATTGTATGACTAACAATTTCACATGAAAGGCTACTCTATGAACAAAGTATTTAGAAAAAAGAAAATGAACATCACAATCACAATAAAAATGGACAAGAAAGAAAGTTTTAAAGAAAATAAATGTGTAGAAACCTTCCTCAATTATCGATCTCCAAATCCAAGTGCCTTTTCCTCTGTTTTTTTTTTTTTTTTTTGTCTTTTCGGCATGGTAACCTCACAACCCTTATAATCTTCAACAACAATTCCATTTTTCCACATGCACTACTTCATACCTACAATCCATATTTCTTCTGCCAAAAGTTAAACAAATAATTAATTTGGCCAAAAATAGAAACAATAAAAAGATAATGAAAAAAAAAGACGAATCCAAAGGAATTTCATGTTAAAAGGCAAAGGAATAGAAAACTCCAATAATTGAAGTGACTACTAATTAAATTCTTTCGATTTATTTTATACTTTGTAAAAAAAAAAAATCACGTGTCAAATTATCTTATATGATTAGGAAAGCAAGTAAAAAAAAGTATTTGTACAAGCCAAATTAAGACTAGAAATCATCAAATTCAAATTGGAGATCTTTATTTGAATTAGAGCTTATCATTTACTACATAAATGTATTTACAGAAATACTTATATCTATCATCCATGAAACTAATATTGCAATGTTTAAACATACAAAATAAAATAACTTATTATGGGAATGACACAACAATTTTGAGACATGATTGAAAGAGATAGAAATAAAGAGACTGAGAATATGTCTTATGCCAACGATTTTTACTTATTTTATTGTTTCTATATACATTAGTTATTATCTTTAAGTAATATTTTTATTTATAATTACATCGTTAATCTTTCAATAAGTTTCTTTTTGTCTAATAAAAAACGATTTTACCATAATATTTTTGTAATTCTTATTAGATGGAAATATGGAAATGTGAACCATTTATAACAAGAAAATTATTAAATATAAATCAAATTTAAAAATCAAAATAATTAATCACTATATTAATTAATTGAGTAAATACAAATTTATAAACTAAAAATTATTAGTATTTAAAATAATTTTTTTTATAAATAAAAAAATTTATAACTGATTTGAGAATTAAACTTTAAGTATATGTCCTTATAACTACAAAAGTTTTAAATATTTAATATTATTGATTTTAAATTAATCTTTAATTTCAAATTAAAAATTAATTTAGTGGTTAAAACCTAGAGACCAATTTATACTTTGATTCTTTTTAATACTAATAATATTTTTAGTTTATAAAATAGTATTTAAATTAGTTAATATAATAACTAATTATTACTCGTTTCTAAAATTAGTTATTTAATGAGTTTCTTGTAATAATTTTACAAAGATAAATTATAAATAGTGAATGTCGAATTAAAATGTGATGATATTTTTTTAACTAAATAATATCTTGATAATATGTAACGATAATTACGATGTATTAATATACAAAAATATATGCATATACAAATCATTTATGTTTATACAAATTTTGGCTTTAAATGTGTGTATTTAAATTTGAAATATATTCTGATTTGTATTTGGTCTCTAGTAAAAATTATATATTTTGTTTCCAAAATCTTTTAACATATTTTCTTTGTATGTTAAGTTATTTTTGAAATATTTATGAATTTTTTTTCGCAAAATATTTAAATTTTTTTCTTTACGCTCCTAAAATTATGTTTTCTTTGTCATGTCTTCTCTATTAAATGGTGATATGTTGAATTTGAAAAATCACTAAGCCAGCATGAAATACAGAATAAGAAAAATAAAGGATAAGGAAAAAACAATATGGATGAATACACTTGGAGAGAAAAAACATTTTTAAATCTAATCTTTAGTTTTTTATTTTATTTTTGAGATTCCATTTACAAGAATTATTTATATATTGAAAAATGTAAACGAATATTAAAATTTACCCTAAGAATGTTCAATATTGATCTTAATATCACAGAAAAAGCAATTCCTATTCTAAGATATATGTTCAACAACTTTTGAAAAAGAAAACTAAGGAATATAAAAATTATTTATTTAAAATAATAATAATAATAATAAAATATAAAAAAAAACAATCAAATTTTTAACACAAACTTAAAATAATGTTACCTGCTGCCAAAGAGTGTCTCCTAAATTATTTAAGATCTTGAAATATGCATCACGTCAAGAACGTATTATTAAGATCGAGCCAAACACTCCCCAAAAGCTTACGACAAATCCAATTGTCATACTTATATAATATTCATGATTGAAAATCTCATCCTCTTGAAATTTAGTAATTGGTTTTTGCCATGGCTCTCCATTAGTACACAATTTCTTTAATGGTGGTCCACAAAGATTAGCATTATCTTCGTATTTCGATGCGTCAAAACTTTGTAATTGTGTGCCAATTGGAATTTCTCCACATAAATAATTATGTGATAAATCTAACATAGCGAGTCGGTCAATTTGAGCCAAACTCGAAGGAATAGAACCAACAAGTTGGTTTCGTGACAAATCGAGAAATTCAAGTGATGTTAGCTCTCCAACATTTGAAGGAATTTTTCCTGTCAATTGGTTTCTTGATAAATTCAATGAAACCAATCCAAATAAACCCTCTATTTCTTTTGGAATTTCTCCTGATAATTGATTGTTTGAGAAATCAATACTTTTCAAAAGTGATAATTCTATGTTTGTGAACATTTGCTCAGAACCTTTCCATATCAAGAATGCATTCAAATTGTACGAATGGTTAACTGTCATATCACTCCTGTTGACCAAATATTGATGACTTTGATAACCTCTCAAAGAAGTCATTTGAGCCATTGAGGATAAATTTTGTATGCATTTAGGAATCTGTCCAGATAGGTTGTTTAGAGAGAGATCTAAGAGTTGAATTCTTTTTAGATAACAAATTTGCAATGGTAAGCTCCCATAGAAATAATTGCTTCTTAAGCTTAAAAATTGCAACCGTGATAACTCGTTCCCGATCCAATTTGGGATAGATCCTGATAATCTATTTTCTGCTATGTCTACCATCACTAACTGTGTGCAATTCTTCAAGATGGAAAGGATATTGCCTGATAAGTTATTACTTCTCAATAATAATACTTGAAGTTGCAAGAGTGATCCGATTGAAGTAGGAATATTTCCAGAAAATTTGTTTTGACTCATAGTTAAATAAGTCAATGCCTTGAAATGGGTCCAACAGTCCGGAATTTGTCCAGAAAACTTATTATTTGAAAGGTCTAATTGGTACAAAGTTTCAGCTACACCACCAGAGCATAAAAACGAAAAAGAATTTGTGAATTTATTGTTTGATAGATCAAGAAACATTGAGCCTCGTAAAAATGGTGGAACATGACCTTCAAATCGATTTGATGCTAGATTAAGAGAAAAATAATGATTATCTAATGGCAAATTTGGAATTATACCTTGCAAATTATTGCATGAAATATTAATACTCATCCAATCTGACAACCCAAATTTGGTCCAAAACCATTTTGGAATAGTACCTGATATTCCATTATTTGAAATATCAAGGGAATCAAATTTGTTTTGTTTCTCTAGCCACTTGGGAAATAATGGGCCTAACTTGCAAGACCTCAATCTAATATCATCCAATTGAAAAGACGGAGTCCAATTTTGACTAACTTCTAAAGTTAGTGAGTTATCTGACAACGTCAATGCCTTTAACTTTGTCATATTATTAAAATGAGAGTCAGTTAGCACACCTTTCAAAGAGTTTGACATCAAGTATAATACCTCAAGTTCTGTTGGAAATCGAAGATCTTTAGAAATTGTCCCATTTAATTTGTTACCATCAAGGTACAATTCTTTTAAAGATGGGAACATTGTTGCGAGGTTGCTAGGCAAAGTACCACTAATTTGATTCATGCCTAGATTTAAATGTTGCAATGATGGGGATAAGTGATGTATTATTGTTGAAAGGTTTTCACTCAGACTGTTATTGAATAGGTTCAATGAACGCAAAACACTATCATTGTGAAGTAATTTTGGAACTCCGTCCTTTATTTGATTTCCCGATAGATCCAACCTTTCTAACTTTGAAAATATAGAGAAATCAGGCAGTATTCCGTTGAATTTATTGTGAACGAGATATAGTTCTTGCAATGAGTATCTAGAGCATCCGGACAAATGATTAAATACCACTGTCAGATCTTCACTCAACTTATTGAAAGAAAAATCCAATAACTCCAAAGTACATGTGCTCCCAAATGATTTTGGAACACCACCTTCTAAAGAGTTAAATCTAATTGACAACTGCTCCAAATGAGATGGTAATCTAATGCCTTCAGGTATCTTCCCACTCAATTGATTGCGAGAAAGATCCAACGTCTTTAAATTTGAAAATGCTGAAAGGTCAGGTACAGAACCTCTGATTTGATTGTGTGCCAAACTCAACTCTTGTAGTGAGTATTTAACACAACCACTAGAGAAATTATGAAGAATTGACACAAGATCTTCCGTCATATTGTTTTCACTGATGTCTAAAGAACGTAGAGTGCATATATTAGTGAATGATTTTAAATCCTCACCCTTGAGCACATTATTGGAGAGGTCAAGGTGCTCAAGTGAATTCATGAACAAGCCAAAACCATTTGATGTGGAACCCTCCAAAAGGTTCCAACTAAGGTAAAGCTCAACAAGGTTGGAGGTGGTGTTTGACAGCCATGGGAATAGCATTGGTTGTGTGAAGGAGTTTCCAGAAAGATAAAGGACAGAAAGGGAAGTAGAAAAATTGAATTTGGAAGGGTTGAATGAAAGGAGAAAATGATCGGAAAGGTCACAATCAACTAAACCGAGTTCTCTTAGTTTTGGTAGCTTGGCAATGATTTGAAGCCAACTAGGAGAAGTGTTAAAATTAGATATGGAAGCGAAGTAAAGATGGGTTAAAGAAGTAAGATTTGATAACCATTGATGAGTAGTGACAATTTTGAGAGCAGAAGGAGATCCTCCAAGATAGAGTGTATGCAAATTGGAAAGGTTTCCTAGTTGGGAAGGAATGTATCCTTCAAAAGAATTCCCAGTGAGATCAAGATACTGCAACCAAGAGAGATTTCCAATCTGAGATGGGAAACTTCCTTCAAAAGAATTCCCACTGAGGTCAAGATACTGCAACCGAGAGAGATTTCCAATCTGAGATGGGAAACTTCCATTTAAAGAATTCCAACCGAGATCAAGATACAGCAACCGAGAGAGATTCCAAGTTCATGAGGGATTGAACCCTCCAAATAATAATTAGAAGCAAGATTTAAGTATTTTAAATGAGAAAGAGAGCCTAACTCACTTGGAATATTTCCTCTAAATCGAGATGAAGAGAGATCAAGGTATCTCAAGTTGGTAAGGGAGCCAATAAACCCTGGAATATTAATGTCTGGAAAAGAATTGAGACTGAGGTTCAAATACTGTAATTGTCGCAACTCCGTTAATGACTTGTGGATCTCTCCGCTGATGTAACGCCGAGAGACTTCATAATAATAGCGAAGAGAAAGAGATTTATAATGAACTTCTCCGTGAAGGTCGAGGCTTACAATATGGGCGGTGAGGTTGCTGCAGCGAATCCCTTCCCACCGACAGCAGTCGGGAGAGGTCCAAGAGGAGAGCATGTCGTAACTATCAACAATGGCAGCCTTGAATTGGAGGAGTGCTTCCCTCTCCTTCGGAAGGCATCTCATATGGTGTTCTCCGTACGCAACCTGCAACACCACACACACCACAAACATCATCGCTTTCATATTCTTCATTATCACTTTCAAACAGAGTGAATATTAGAAGAGACTGATATATGGTTTCTGAATTTACCACTCCCAATACCCATCCATATATATACACACACCAACTCCTAAATTACATATTCTTCTCTCTCTCTGCTGCACTGCTTCCTTACTTTATTCTAAGTCACTTTTTTTTATTCATCATATCAATTAATTTTTGTGATCATAAATAATGTACTAAAACAACCCTTTTTTATTTACAATTATATATGACTCGTACAATAACTTAGTAAAAGCCAACAAATATAAAACATAAAACGCACTAAATGGTTTTATGTTTCAAATAATAAAAGAAACCAATGACATTTCATTTCAGCTTTATATTTATTATGCATTTCATTAATGCATGCAAGATTTCAATAATTTCAGCATTATCAATTGACTTCCAAGAAGACTTGTGAATTTTCATTTTAAACCACAATATTATATGAAAAAAACAAACAATCAAACTCCTCCTTACAAATAATTAAAGAATTGGAATTTAATATTTGAAAAAAAAAATAAGAAAGTGCTCTGAAAATGCAATTGTGTCCAACAAATTGTACTCTTTGCGATATCTTTATTTGTGGCTACCAAGATGGTCAGTTTTTCCTAGCCACATAGAAAGAGTCCAAATTATTACAATTTAATAGTTTTACATGAATACTAAATAATGTTATTTATTCTTGTGTAGAGACAATATATTGTATGAAAATAAATACAATTAAAATTTTGTATATTGTTCGTGATTTTGTTATACAATTCATAAAATAGATATTAATTTTTCTTTCAGTTTTTCTTTTTTAAATTTGTAAGTCCCACTAAATATTAAGAAAATATTTAATGGTGAAAGCTTATGTCACCATTTCTATCTTGTTCCTGTAACGTTGTCATCTCATATTATTAGAGCTGTCAAAATGGGTTGCAACCCGCAAGCCAACCTGGCTCACTACGGATTTGGGCTAGGTTGAGTGTAAATTCTTTTACAAATTTGAATACAAGTTGATTTTTTATTCGGCTCATTCGGGTTGAACCCGTGATGAGCCGAGTTGACTCACCAACCCGCAGATAAAAGAGTCACACAAATGTTTTTTATTAAGTTGGATTTTACATTGAGTTATGTTAGGTTATTTTTTTTAGCCAACACATAAATAATTTGTATTTTTTTTTATTTTGGTTTCTATTAAAGTTTATTTAGATTTTAATTAGAATTACAATTTAGTTTTGACTGAAAAAAATAATCAAATTGTATTTTTTTTAATTAAGTGAATCCGTGAGTCAATCCGTTTAACCCGCCAAATACATTAATAATGTAAGAGAAAACTTATATATATATATATATATATATATATATATATATATATATATTAATAAATTTTGTATTCTATATTATATTTAATTTATATTTCACTATTTATTAACATGATATACTTTATAAAATAAATAAAAATTTTACCTAATTTAATTATCATAAATTCTAGTTATATATACACACAATTATAAGAGTTTAGGAAGGACGAACCTACCGACCCCAAAATATTCGTTTCCCGGTAAGTTGAATAAAATATTATGATTAAAAATATTAATCTACAAATATTGCATGCATTATTGAAAAGTGTAATAAATATAAAAATTGAAATGAGATGTCATTTAGATTTTTTTATTATTTAAGAGAAAAATAATTAAACTGAATTTCAAAAGTAAGCATGTACTGCATTTTACGCGTTCGGTTTTTTCTTTATATTTGTTGTCTTTTATTTACTTTATTGACAACTTTATGATTAATAAGAAGAAGAAAAAAGGACCAAAACGCTTGCTTTTGGTGCAGAAATTACGGAGAAAAAAAGGGAAAGAGTGAAACACGACGACCGATGACTGAGAATATAGTAAGGGAAAGCAGTGCAGCAGAGCGAAAAGAATACCTAATTTGTCGACTCTAAATACAGTACACATGACTAATTATAGCTTTGAATTAAATATATTTTTGTCCCACGATTTTCAAATAAAAATTAAAATTAGTTTTATTTTAAGAATTTAATCTTGTTTAGTTTTTTAATTTTATAAATATTTAGATTTAAATTTTTTAATAAATTTGTATTAAGTTTATTTAACATTTCAAATTTATTTTAAGACAGATTATTGGTTAATATTAAAGCAGAAATGTGTCAAACGGTATAAATATCTCAAATGCTACCATTAAATGCATTTAAAATATCAAATAAACTTAACACAATTTGTGGTTAAAAAGACTAAATTCAAACATATCTAAAATTAGAAGACTAAATTAAATCAAAGTTTCAAAGAAAGATTAATTTTAATTTTTACCAAAAATTAAGAAATAAAAACATGTTTAATCCTATGTATTTTTATGTAAAATAATAATAATAATAATAATACTGCTGTTCGAAGCTCCAATAACGTGAATGAAAAATATGATAAAAAGAGAAAAGTCTCATTTAAGTTTAGTTTTTCCATAAAAATTAGTTACCCACAAATTTAATTAATACTCCCTGATAGATTAACACTTCATATGATACGTTTGTAAATTCTAATTCAAATTTACATTTGCTAGAATATTATAAACAAACATCTTTAAAATATTATAAAACATTTTCAAACTTTCTAAACATTTTTTAAAGATTAAATTAGTTCCAACAATCGGGGTGACAAAAAAATTCACTTTTCTTGATCCAATTCACTTTAGCTTCAATTTAATCTATTTTATTAAAAATTCAATCAATCTAACATCAATTTTATTGAATTTGGATTTTAATTTGATCTACATTTTATATATTTTATATTGGATATTCATTCTTAGAATCCAAATATTCAAATATAGAAAATTCAAAAAATCTAATACAAATTTTCAATTTAAATTTTTAGTTGGATTGGGTTGAAGGTTGAGATGGATTATCCTAATCAAAGATCAAGACTAGTTTATTCAGACCAAAGGTCGAAACGGGTTGATCCTAATTGGACTTCAGTCGATACAATCTTGTTTGAAATTCAACTAAGCGGCTAAAAATTGGCCGAATTTGATTGAGTTGACCCTGATCAAATTTTAGTCAAATACATTCGAGTCAACCTTAGCCAAAATTCAATCAAGTCAACCTATGACGAAATTCGGCCAAGTCGACCCCAGTTGAAATTCTGCCACATTCAATCGTGTCGACATTAACAATACAAGTTTTAGAAATTTCAATTTAAATTTCTTTTATAAAAAAGAGATTATGGATTTTGAACTTGATTCAAATATTTAAATATAAATTTAAATCTTAATTCAAATATTTTGATCTTAATTAAAAAAAAAATCTAAACTAATTTTGCAAAAAAAAATAAAAATTGGATGATACAATAATTTGGAATTAAAATAGATTTGAATCGAATCTTTAAAAATTCAATAATCCATGATCACCCTATTTACAACTATTTTATCTATTAACATCTATTTAATCCTTTGTTATATATGTATGAAAGACTGATGTCTAATTTTCTAATAATAACTAGATTCATTAAATTTCCTTTTTTATTTGGCAATATCTATTCTATTTTGTACATGTACACCAAAATAATATATTGTAACAAAGTCATCTGCTAATAATATGAAATGACGATATCATAAGAAACCAGATATAAGTGGTGACAGAGCTTTCACTACTAAAATACATTGTGGATCTTTTCTTAGTATTTTGTGGGACTTACAAAATTTTTAAAAAATCATTTAATTTTTTTTATTATTATTCATGTAAACTATTGATTTTAATAATTTGTACTGTTTCATCTTGGTAGTGACAAATTAAGATATTGCAAATAGTACAATTTGTTCAAGACACTTGCAATTTGAATTGCATTTTCAGAACATTTTCTTAATTTTTTATCCGTCAAATATTAACTTCCAATTCTTTCATAATCTGTAAGGACGAATTTGATAGTTTATTTTTTCATATAACATTCTGAAAATTCACGAGTCTTCTTAGTCAATTGATATTGGAAAATAATTATTACCCTAAAAATGGTCCGATAATAGATCTATTCCACAACTACCAAATTTGTGTTCATACCATAAAAGCAACAACATTTCATTTGATGGCAATTTC
The DNA here is from genome assembly GCF_004118075.2 of Vigna unguiculata. Taxonomy (NCBI): domain Eukaryota; kingdom Viridiplantae; phylum Streptophyta; class Magnoliopsida; order Fabales; family Fabaceae; genus Vigna; species Vigna unguiculata. The sequence goes on from NC_040282.1 coordinate 35,692,671, forward strand.
ATTGTGGATGCTGTGTAATTTCTATCTTATTTTATTCATCCGATAAACTAAGTTATATCACTTTATGTAAGTTGAATAAAATATTATGATTAAAAAAATTAAAATATTATATATAATAAAGTAAGGAAAACAAGAAGACCGAGGACTGAGATTAAATTAAGGGAAAGCAAGGGAAAGCAGTACAGCATAGTGAGAGGAATAGGTATCGAGTTTGTGTATAAATAGAGGTGGGTTTTGGAACTGCTAAATTCACCACACCTATCATTCTCTTTCTAATATCCACTCTGTCTCTATCATCATAACAGCCACAATGTGAATCAAGAATTCAGTTCGTTTCAAACTCATGATGTTTGTGGTCTATGTCGTGTTGCAGGTTTCTTGTAAACTAGTATTTCTACCCGTGCAATGCACGGATTTTTTTAAATGTAATATTTTTGATAATAGCAATTTATTTTGTAATATTTATTAACTTATAAAGTTATAATATAATGTCTTTAAAAAAATAACAATAAAAGAAGATCAAATTACATATTTATAATGTGTTTTTGTTAATCAACTTCATAACTTTCTTTTGTACACAAATTTGATTACTTCTTAAATCAGCATGATGTTCATTGTAAGCCTTGGACTTTAGGTAATAGATCCTGCATTGAACAACAAAATTATAACAAATATTTTAATTATAACAATAGATCCTGCATCTATATTTATACAAACTTTCAAATTAAAAGAAAATTAGAAATTACATACCTATAATGTGTTCATTGTCAAAGAGTTTCAAAAATTTCTTTGTACACAACATTTTTAGTTGTGTTTGTGATATTTCCATTTTCATCCAATATAAGTATTTTCAATCATCTCTTGGTTTTCACTCTAGAAATAGCAACATATAGTTGGCCATGTGTGAATACAGGTTGTGGAAGATAAAGTCCCACTCTAGAAAGTGTTTGTCCTTGACTTTTGTTAATCGTCATTGCAAAGCATAATGAAATTGGGAACTGTCTTCTTTGAAATTTGAAAGGCAATCCTGAATCAGATGGCACTAAATCCATTCTTGGAATAAAAATTTTGTCACCAATGTTTTTTCCAGTAATTACAGTTGCAGAGATTACATTTTTACCCAAATGGTTGACTTGCAATCTTGTGCCATTGCAAAGACCTTTTGCTTGATCAATATTTCTCAAGAGCATAATTGGCACACCTGTTTTGAGCTTGAGTTTATGATTTGGTATCCCTGAACATTTGATATCATTTAAAAATTCAGATGTAAACCATTCAGATTGAACTTCATCTTGTTCATCAGAATGGCAAGGTGTATCTGAACTTAAATAAGTGACCTCTTGACCACCTAATAAAGACAACATGAAATCATTGACTTGCTCTACAGAATCATTAGTTGGGCACAAGATTGCTCCATCATCAAAATAATTTGGCTTCATCATGTTAACCACAAATTGAGGATAGACAAATTCAACTAATGACAATAAAGGTACATCTGTATTTATAATCAGCAGCTCTTCTGGAATTTCAACCATGCACTCACCATTCTCATTTACATCCATTTGGCCATCTCCAATTTTCAATATCCAATCAGCAAATTCTTTGATATCATTGGCTGTTTGATTGTTTGTTGTAGTACTTAATCTCATGTTCTTGGACAGTTTGAGCACTTTACAACAATTCCATAACTCTGAATAGTTGATTGCTGATTTGATGATATCAAACCTAGATCCTTTCTTGATAATGGGTAGAATTTGTCTGAAGTCACCTCCCAAGACAACTGCTTTGCCACCAAATGGTTTGTCATTATTGGCATCATCAACATTTCGCATAATATCTCTTAGTGTTCTATCAAATGCCTCAAAGCACATTCTATTCATCATTGGTGCTTCATCCTAGATAATTAAATTGGTTGCCATCAGAAGTTTAGCACGGAGACTACCTTGTGCTATGTTGCAAGTTGATTCATCATTAATTAACAGTGGGATGCAGAAGGTAGAGTGTACTATTTTTCCACCAGGAAGTAGTAAAGAAGCAATTCCACTTGATGCTACGTTCAAAACAATCATGCCCTTACTTCTTAGAGCAACTGACAATGTCTTCCACATAAAAGTTTTACCTGTACCACCATAGCCATATAAAAAGAAGAATCCTCCCTTGTTTGAAACAACTGCTGTCATGATATCCTGATATACATGAATTTGTTCATCATTGAGTGCTTTAAGCAAAATATCATGTTCTTTTGCCATCTCTTCTTTATTGTATTGCAGCTCATCAATAATAAATCTATTATTGAATGTATGTACATCTGAAATATCAAGTTGAGGTAATGAAGGATAATCTTTCAAACATCTACCATTTGACATTAGTATTTCCTATATTTCCATGAGACATATTTTTTGTAATTCAGCAGTCTCAATTTGAAGACCTGCATGAACAAAATAATGCAATTAAAAGTTATATTTGTATTGAATTAAAAAAATAACAATATAAATTACCTGGTAAGTTCATCTCCTTTCTCTTTTGGTACAAAATTCCATCACATAAGATACTCCATGTAGAATTCCAAACTATATCTGGTTTAGAAATTGTATTCATGGACAACAAAGTAACAAATAATCTTCTAAGTTGATACCCCGAAGCAAATTCACTTGCTTCTTTTATTGCATCAATATATTCTTTATCGTCAGCCAACAATCCCAAAGCATAGCAAGCATCTTGGTATGTTTCATAAAATTTCCCATCAATGGTCTTAATGCTTTCATAATCAATACAACCTTTTTGAATGGTGAGTAATATCCTCAAATAATAAAGTTCTCCAGAGCCCGGAGGAATATAAGTAAGTCTACCAATGTTGTAGCCTTTCTTCCTTGGTTTCCATTCTTTTTCTTTAGCAAACCACACAAATTTGCTTGGAAATTCAGAATAAGTCAATTCTTTTCCTTCTGTATAAACTTTGTTAGCCTCAAACCAAACTAGAAACATTGTGTTAGCATTTTCGTACCTGTTGCAAATCACATTAATATCATCATTATCTTTAAACAAAGTTGATTGTTGTCCAGGAAGATGGAATGTCAATCTCTGAACAGGAGGCCATCTGTGATGGATGTCAAAAGCAAATATTCGCCAAGCTGCTTCACATGATGATAGATACCTACAATCATAATACCTCTTGATCTCATCAATAATGGTTTCTTTGTCACATTGTGCAGAGTTGTTGCTTATTTTAAGAGTAGCTCTGTCAGGACCCTTGTTGACATATTTGAACAAATATTTTATTGAATTGGTCTTGTTGCAATACTTTGTATTTACGTGAGCTTGATACCTCATTAGAAGTGGTGGATTGTAAGGAACAACACTTCTATTGTCCAGCTTAATTCCATTCTTCTCAACAAATCTACCATTATCAAGTCTTCTATAGCATGGATATCCATCTTCATCAATAGAAGTTGAAAATGTGAATTTTTTAGGATAAAATTTGGAACATCTTCCTTCTTTCATGCATGGTGAAGTATATCTCGCAGGTCCGCATGGTCCATGAATCATGTAACTTGCTACAACTTTTTCCAATTTTGGATACAAATCTGCATTGGGCAATTCAGCTGATATTACTTTATCAATATCAGTTGAATTTTTCAATTTGCTTTCTCCATCCAACCATAAAAGTATATGTGCATGAGGTAAACCTCTCTTTTGGAATTCTACTGTGTACATTCCTGCATATATAACAGAACAAATTAAATAGTTACAAAAATCTAATTTAATAAATATTCATACAGTCTATAATAATGCGTATAGAACATACCTGCAGTGGTTTTTCCAAAGAAGTCCTTTTTTTTTAAATCTGTCATCATTTCATCCAGCTTCATTTTGAATACTCCACATACAATATCAGGTCTATCTGATGGTGACAACCCTTTTGGTAAAACAAAGTCTCTTATTTCGCTCCAATTGACATTGCATGTTATAGTAATGAACAAATCAGGATATCCAAATTTTTTACAAATTGCCATAGCATCTTGACAATTGTTGAACATGTATCTTGTATTGCAGGTTTGTTGTAAATTCATCACCCCTTTCACTCTATTCTAATATTCACTTATTCACTGTGTGATGATAATGCAGAATATGAAAGTGCAGGTTGCTTATGGAGAACATCAAATCACATGCATTCCAAAGGAGAGGGAAGCTCTTCTCCGATTCAAGGCTGCCATTGTCGATCGTTACAACATGCTCTCCTTTGTGTCCTTCATCTTTCTCAGAACACCATCACACAACCAATGATAATCTAATGGGTTTCAAACACCTTGACCTCTCAAATAATGTGTTCAAGGGTCGGGATTTGAAATCATTCATGAACATATGCACCCTTCGTTCTCTAGACATGTCTAGAAACAATATAACCGAAGACCTTCCGTCAATTATTCATAATTTGTCTAGTGGTTGTGCTAGATACTCACTGCAAGAGTTGCGTTTGTCATCCAATCAAATCATGGGTTCCATAACTGACCTTTCAGTATTCCCATTTTTAAAATCATTGGATCTTTCTAGTAATCAATTGAGTGGAAAGATACCTGAAGGCATCATATTGTCATCTCAGTTGGAGCAATTATCAATTGGATCTAACTCTATAGAAGGTGGTGTTCCAAAATCAATTGGGAGCATATGTACGTTGAAGTCATTGGATATGTCCGACAACAAGTTAAGTGAAGATCTGAGAGTCATATTTAATCATTTGTCTATTTGTTCTCGATACTCATTACAACATTTAGATCTAAGCATAAATCAAATTAGTGGCACTTTGCCCAATACCCTTTCAATGTTCCCATCATTAAAAAGATTATACCTTTATGGTAACAAGTTAAATGGAACAATTTCTAAAGATCTTCGATTTCCAAATGAGCTTGAGGAGTTATATTTGATGTCAAATTCTTTGAAAGGTGTGATAGATGACTATCATTTTCATAATATGTCAATGTTAAAGATATTGGTGTTATCAGGTAACTCACTTTAAAATTTAGTCAAAATTGGGCTCCGACTTTTCAATTGGAAAATATTGAATTGAGCTCTTGCAAGCTAGGTCCATTGTTTCCCAAATGGTTACAAACACAAAACCTATTTAACAACCTTGACATTTCAAATAGTGGAATATCATATATTGTTCCAAAATGGTTTTGGACTAAATTAGCATTGCAAGAATGGATTCAAATCAATATGTCATGCAACTATTTACAAGGTATTATTCCAAATTTGTCACTAAAGAATCATTATTATTCCCTTAGGGTGTGTTCTTTTGTACTTATGGATATGGGAGACAGTGCGAAGATGGATTTGTGTAGATTTGGGTGAATGAATATTTGTATTTTTTTTATAGTGGATTTAGAGGATAAAGTGAGTGAATTTGGAAATAATTTTTATGAAAGTTAGTGAAAGATTTGACTGATGTGATAGATAAAATTAAATGTTAAAATAGATATATTTATGAAGTTACCATAATACCCTTGTGTAAAAAGAGATGAATTTTTAAATTGATGTTCTTGAAATAATTTCTAAATTAGTAATTTTTAGTCATAAGAAATAAATTAATTTTTTTTGAAAACTGAAAAAAAAAATTGAATGAAAAACACACAACACGCAACTAAATAAAAAAATAAATAAAACCATGACACCGGTGTGGTAACTGGTGTCGCTCCTTTGAAAATAAGGCACCGGTTACGTAACTGGTGCCATCCCCTTTATCTCACACAACACAACACAACACAGGTGCCATCCTAACTTTAACACACAACACTGGTGCCATCCCCAAACACAGCCCTGCAACACCTTTCACGGCACCACCGCAACACCTTTCACGACCACCACCACACCCTAAACCACCTCATCTTCTTCCCCCTCCATGCACGCAAGGGCAATTTGGTAAAGACTCTCATTATACTCGCTTATCTCTCCTTTCTATCGTGGATGAAATAATACATCCATCCCTCAAATCTGCACTCCCATATCGCTTCAAGTCACTGAAATCAAACACGTTTGAAAAACAATTCCGCGCTCCCAAGTTCACTGAAACAGTGCAACTCCCTCAAAAGAACATGTCGTTAGTCTTGCATCAAATCAATTTGAAGGTCATCTTCCACCATTTTTACGAGACTCGATGTATCTTAATCTATCTAACAATAAATTCACAGATTCTCTTTGGTTTTTATGTTCTGGTGGTGTAGCTGAAACTTTATACCAATTAGACCTTTCAAATAATAAGTTATTTGGACAAATTTTAGATTGTTGGACCCATTTCAGATCATTGGCTTTTTTAAATGAGTCAAAACAAAAATTTTCGGGAAAAATTCCTACTTTAATGGGATCACTCCTTGAACTTCAAGTATTGTTGTTGAGAAACAATAAATTAACAGGTGAGATCTCTTCCTCCTTGAGAAACTGTACAAAGTTAGTGATGTTAGATATAGCAGAAAATAGATTATCAGGTTCTATTCCAGATTGGATTGGGAGCAAATGGCTACAATTGCAAGTTTTAAGCATGGGAAACAATTACTTCTATGGATGTTTACCATTGCAAATTTGTTATCTACAAAGTATTCATATATTGGATCTCTCACTAAACAATTTATCTGGACAAATTCCTAAATGCATCAAAAACTTCTCTTCAATGGCTCAGAAAGCTTCTTTAAGAGATCAAGGTCATTGGTACTTTGTTAACACAAGTTATTCCATAGGTACCACTTCATACAATTTGAATGCATTTTTGATGTGGAAAGGTTTAAAGCAAATGTTCACAAATGATGGATTGTCACTTTTAAAAAGCATTGATCTCTCAAGCAATCAATTCTTAGGAGAAATTTCAAAAGAAATGGAGGATTTATTTGATTTGATTTCACTAAATTTATCAAGAAATTATTTGACGGGGGAAATTCCTTTTAATATTGGAAAGTTAACATCACTTGAATTTCTTGATTTGTCAAGAAATCAACTTGTTGATTTAATTCCTTCAAGTCTTGTTCAAATTGATCGACTCACTATGTTAAATTTGTCACATAATTATTTGTCTGAAAAGATTCCAACTAGCACACAATTACAAAGTTTTGATGCATCAAAATATGAAGATAATTTTGATCTTTGTGGACTACCATTAAAGAAATTGTGTATTGATAGAGTGCCAAGACAAGAACCACTTGTTAAACTTCATGAAGATAACAATTTGATTTTCAATCGTGACTTTTATTTAAGTATGACAATTGAATTTTTTATAAGTTTTGGGAAGTGTTCGGCTCAATCGTAATAATACGTTTTTGGCGACATGCATATTTCAAGTTCTTGAGTAATTTATCAAACACTCTTTTTGTCATAATAGGAGTGAAAGCTTTCAAGTGATGGCCCACGACACAAGAGGTAATCATATTGTAAGTCTTTTGGTGTATAGCTAATTTTTTTCAAATAATAATAATAATAAATAAATAATAATAATAAAATAATAAAAAAATTCTAGTAAAATAAATGTTACAAACATTGTTATGATAATTTTTTATTTTTTAAACTATTTTAATGTACTCAAATTTATCAATCAAATTATCATCGTAAGTAAAAATTTCAAAATATTGGAGTAACTAAAAGATTTTAGATTTAATTTGTTTTCTTTTTTCTCAAAGTATATTCAGACTTTTCTTTTAATACTTAATAAATTTTCTTTAATCTTATATTTCTACTTTTGTTTTTTATTTTGTAGTTCACCTTGGTGTTAGATTTGCTTTATTGACTTTTGCATGTCAACATCTAAGTGGAAACATGTTCTATATATGTGATTCAAAAATTTCATAAATAAAAATAATTTTTTATATATATTAAGCAAAAATTGATAAATATTTCAGAAAGAACTTAAGAGAACGAAAAAATGTTTTACAAAAATTTAAATAAAAAAATTAGAAAAGAAAAATAATTTTTTGGAGTAGACCAAATAAAAATCAGAACACATTTAAGATAAAAAAAAAAAAACAATTGAAGTCAAAATTCGTGTGAACGTATACGTTGCACATGCAAATAATTTTTAATATTAATATATTACAATGATAGTTACTGATCACAAATATATTACTTAATTAAACTTAATAAATAAATAATATCAATTTTTAATATCCTATTCATTATTTATTATCATCTTTTTATAAAACATCTTTTTAATCTCTTTTCTCTCTTTTTTATTGTCTCTAGTTTCCGCTCGTGTTTTCAGAATTGCTCTTCCCATAAAAGTTTTTTCCCCTTTTTTATGCTTAAACTTGTAATATTTGTGTGATGGTTACAAAGACATATCTTTATAGTAAACGAGTTGTACATATAAATTCAAGGAAAGATTTCCGATATAAATCTTGATATATTCTACTGTTAATTGTTTGTTTTCAACAAATAATTTTGTTAGTATTGCTAACCATATAAGATAATTATTGTTGGGTCAATAATTGTTTTAAAAGATTATGTAATAAATCGAAAGAAATTAATTAGTATTCACTTGAATAACATTGAGATCCATTAATGTTAACATACCAATTTATCATTATGTCGTATTCTGCTAGTTAGAATAAATGAAATCAATTATAATTATAACAATTTAAGTTCATAAACTAAATTTTATATTCAATTAAATAAATTAAACATGTTTTACCTCTTCTAGCTATACTAAGAGAAGCAAATAGAAGCACCAAAAGTTTGAGTTGGTCAAGTAAGATATATTTATTTTTAGAAATTTGTGAATTTGCTACATTTAGTTTCGGTGGCTAAAATAATTTTCAAAAGCCAAGTAGAAGCTAATATTAATTAGGACAATGATACTTTAACCTACTTTTTTTGACCCACTTTTAACCCATCACTTCAATCACCATTAGATCATCACATCACATCACTAAAAAGAATAAAAAAAGATGATCTAATGGTGATTAAAGCAATGGGTTAAAAGTGGGTCAAAAAAAGTGGGTTAAAATATCATTTTCCTATTAATTATATACCTCAAAAGCACCGATGAAATTCATTTGAGTTGATTTGTGTTCAACTAGGGAACCACAAGCATTGGGGTTTACATGCATCGAGAAAATCCCTTACCCTTTCTAATAAAATGTTAGGCTTCTATCATAGAGAAATCACAGTGTTCTAAATATTAGTTGATTTTCCATGAAAAGGTCATGCATGGCTATATGGAAAGAAAAATGAATTGTCTGTGAAATAAGCTGTATTTAGGAAAATAACTTAAATTTGAAATAAAATATGGAGAAATAAGTTGTTCTTTTAACTTGAAAATCTGAAACTTAGGATCATTTTTCAACAGTTCCATTTTTCCAGCATCATACACTCTTTTTTATATGTCAATTTTTTCTTTTTAATTCCAAACGAACTTGGGTTATCTTACGATCACTTCTCAACAAACTTATCGAAACATAGAACATTCTGATTTTATAATCAATAATACATATAATTGATTACCAAAATCATATAATTTTTGTCCCAATATGTGAACACTACATATGAATTCTTTTTATCAGCCAACACTAAGACTAAAGCCCTATTTGAATAATTTTGTTGAGAAGATCTCAAAATTACCATATAAATAAATCGAAGCAAAACTCATTTCAAATCTTACCTAAATAAATAATATGTAAAATAATAAAATACATAAAACAAATAAGAGAGGAACCAACATACACCACAATTTTTAACTTGGGAAAACCTCAACATGGAGAAAAAACCCATGGGGAGCTAGTCTAGTAAAATTTTCCATTAATAATTAATGTGTACACTACAAGTTTTTTTGGAGATTCCAAGAATCAACAGATCATTATTCTCTCCACCAACAAGGTGGATAACAAACCCCAATGGGTACTTTAAATAAACAACAGAATCAACTCTAATATATATAAGATGAGGAATAAAACATTTTCTCCAAGGTAGCTCCTCTGCACAAACTTGCATAAGATGAATTGGTTGTTCTTTTCTTTGTATTCACTCTCTCTGATGTCTTCTTTTTTTGCCCATCAAAGACACTTACAACCTCTGTCTTTCACTCTATCCTCTCTCTTAACAAAACTAACGCAAGGGTTGCATATTTAAATTGTATAACGGGCCGAGAGCTCATAAAGAAAAATACATATTTTATTTTTTTAATTAAATAAGTGTGAACCCAATAAATTGGTGATTCACCTAACAAATTTTGTCTTGAAGACTTCGTAGGAAAAGAAAATAAGAAAAATAAGTTTCTCCATAAGCTAAAATTAGCATATGCAGAAGCTAATTTGTAGAAGATCTCTTGTATTAGTTTCTCCAAAATCTTCTTTTTAACTTGCATAAGCTAATTTCACCTTAAGGAGAAAGTTTTTTCATTTTTCTACTCATTTTCTTCTCCTTGAAATAGGTGCCATGCTCACCTCCTAAACACACAACAACTCACGCTTCCTCTTTTCTCTCTCTTGTTATTTCATCCTCCTATTCTCCTTTCTTTATTTGATTGTCCTGAGTTTAGTTATTTACTATTTTTAAGAGTTATCCTGTTAGGTCTAAGATTCTCAAAAAATTTGAAAAGTTCATATTGTATTCTAAAAGATTTTGTATTTTGAAAGATTGTGTGACACACTACAAATAAGTCTTTTAAGAGCATTAAATACACACACTTCACTTCAAGAAGTGTTTGTTCCTGCAGAGAACAAATAAGATCAATTAGGCACAAGTATCACCTTACCCATATCCGCTATCTCCTCGGTTGGCTTCTTCCCCTTTGGCATATATCGGCTTGGACCCGGGGGTTACGTGCAGAAGGGACTCCGAAGCTTAAGTCAGTCAAAGCTCTCAAAAGTCAAATCAAGTGATTAATGGAGTAATGAATGCATACCTTTAATTCGTGGGGTCCATGTATATTTATAAATTATTAATTATGTATGACCATTCCATGGGCCGAGCCCTGGCTTGGGCCATAGGTGGGCCTGGGCCTTAGCCCAGGCCCTTAGTCTGATTATTACGGGCTTACTGAATTTTAGGAGTGCTTTGATTTCATTAAGCATACTAAGGTGGTCGGCATAGGCCGATTACCTCTTTGGCGGCTCCTGCCGCCATTGCTAGTACGTGGTCCTTGTGACGATAAAAAAAATTCTATTCATTTAATTATTATTATTTTCTACAATATACTTATAAAATTTAAAGGCAAAATTATACGATGATATCTAATTATACTTAAAATATTCACACACACACATATATATATATATATATGTATATATATGTATATATATGTATATATATGTATATATATGTATATATATATATACATATATATACATATATATACATATATATACATATATATGTATATATATATATATATGTATATGTATATACATATATATATATATATATATGTATATATATATGTATATATATGTATATATATACATATATATATATATATATACATATATATATATATATATGTATATATATACATATATATACATATATATATATATATACACATTTACAGTACTGTATGCATCTTATATCTACATCGTTTAGTACATCTTAATTTCCTACACTAGAAGGGGAAAAATATTATTTATTTACAATTTTTCCCTCATATACTGGCTTTCAAACAGGTGGAGGGAAAAAGTTATGGATAGGGTTCACTTGGACTGTTGGGGGTAAATAAAAGGTAACTCCGATTTGTCCTTCGATGACAATCGGCGCATTCGGAGCAGAGAGAAAAGTAATGGTAGAGTTTCCCGTTCCCTGAAATGTTACAGAATTATTCACTACATTGGGTTGCCATGCATTTCCCGGAAAAACGGCCTCAATGTCGGCGAAGAAGGGATCAGGCATGTTCGGAGCAACCATCTATGATAGTGTTATAAAATTTTGTTTTTCACACACAATCATAAAATAGGAAAGTGAGACAAATATCACATAAAAAAATACAACATATCATAATAAAATAAAATGAAATGAAAATTCTCCCAATTCCATAAAACTGGATCTTTATTATACTTTTATAAAGATTTTGATTAATTTTGTAGAGACTAGTCAGGATAAATGAGCTCATGGCCAACAAAGTAACTCAAGAACATCTCATCTTGAGTAATACTAACTCGTTTAAATCCCCAAGGTCATACCTCCAACTACAATAATCAAATCTTCATTTATCATAAATTTTATTTCAATATTAAACCATTTAATTATATAATTAAATAAACATGATCCATGCATAATAAAAAAATATATATTTATAAATAAATAAAAAGGACCAGTACGTAACTGGAGATAAATATAAATAAGTAAATGAGAGTAAATATAAATAGGATCAATGCTCAACTAGAGATGAATATAAATAAATAAATAGGAATAGGAACTAAATATAAATTAGAATGAGGTTAGGGACACCTCACTTAAGGTAAATATAGAGATAAAAATAATTATGAACAGATAAAAATAATTAAAGTAAAAAGATAAAATGATAGATGTCTCCTTCCCTTACCTTAATTATTGTGAAAAAATGCACTAAGGTGATATGTGGATTTGTTTGCTACTACGCTCTCACTCTCTGTTATTTTCCTCTCTTCTCTTTTTGCTCACTGCAACTTCTCCCGTATCTTTTCCACTTTTGCCTTCCAACATCTCTTTGCTATTTATAGTGGTGGTGTAATGATTACTTAGTTTCAATTAAACTAAGTATTTTAATGGTGTAGTTCTTATTAGGTTAGTTATAGATTATAGTTAGAAGATATTTTATCTTCTTTTATCATTTCAATACGTCATTGTTGTAACTAATGATATTATCCAATCATTAATGTATATTTATCATATACTTATATTCTACAGTTATATTAAATTACTATTATTTTATTTACTTATTAACGAACCATACATGTATCAGAATGTATCAGAATGCATATTTAATTATATATATGAAATTTATGTATTATAACTGAAACAAAATTATTATAATTATTTAACCAAAAATATCGGTGAACATGGCATCCCAAAAAAAGGAATAGATGACATGTCTTTTACTCAATTTAAGCAATGGTGCAAAAGGAAGTTGAAAAGAAATTATAGGGTTGTTCGACAATTAAAAGATCAGCTGAGCAATATGGAAGAAGAGTACGCTCGTGGAGGTCAGGAACTTGACCCATCTTCCTTTCATGAACCTGAACCCTCTTGCTTTGATAAAGGTGATGGCTTTGATGTTGAGGAGCCCCAATCACGTCATTTTGAGCACCCATCTTCCTCCCATCAACCTGAACCCTCTTCCTTTGATAAAGGTGATGCCTTTGATGTTGAGGAGCCACAATCACGTGATTGTGAGCACCCATCGTTATTTCATCAACCTGAACCCTCTTCCCTTGATAAAGGTGATGGCTGTGATGTTGAGGAGCCACAATCACGTCATTTTGAGCAGCATGAGCAAGGTACTCCTGAATACAATCCTCATGGAATGGAAATTATTTCCTATGTCGAACCACCAAAATGTTCTTTGGATGTTGACTTAACTCAATTATACTGCATTCTTGTCTCACAAAATGGGAGGTTCGTTACTGTTGCGGATATAAATTTCATTATTTTATTTCAACGGTTATATAGTTAACTGTAAATTTCCACTTTTCAGGCAAGTGGTGGTTGACATAAATCACCAGATATTAACCACAGTGGAGTGTTGGGGATTTCATCCTTGAGGAAAACTTTGCAACATGGTAATGGCCTTAGTTGATGTAATATTATAAACTTGTTATTTTGCTTAATGAAATGACATTGTTGCTTTGAAATGTTGTCAGGCCATTTTGTTTGCTTGCAACAGCTTCATGTATAGACAAAGAAAATTGAATGGGTTCATCAAGAGAGTTGTGTTTGGTACTCTGTATACGGTATTATAATTCTCATTGTTTTTTAAGTTTTTATATGTGATGTATGTTGTTGATGATGGTTTATGAAAATGTATTTGTGATATTTTGAATGTAGACTATAGTTGTTAAAGATAGTAGAAAGGTCAAGGCAAAGAGACGTCAATGGGTTTTAGGGGACTATAGCAATTTCCTGACACGTGGACTAGTTTCAGTACACGATATATTGACAACAGATTTTGTAGGAATGAATATTTGTAATTTTGTAATTTTGTGGATGTTCTATGACTTTTCTGTTTTATTCTTGGAAGGTCTTTGCTCCTATAATCCATGAGCAACATTGGTGGTGTTATGCAATCAACTGTCGCACACACCAATTTTATGTACTTGACTCTCTTGGGAGAAAACGACAAGGACGTAAAAGAATAGACAATGCGATTGTAAGTAACTTGTTAAAATAAATGGTCCTGTTTGAAAATTTAGGTATTCATTTGTCAAATGTATGTTAATATTTTGTGTTGGGATTTTTTAAGGCCCGTAACATGGAGATTTTATTTGGTTTCCTTTTAAATCGTTCTGATGCTGATAAACCTAAATTTGAAGTCCTTCCCAAGATCTTCCCCTACAACCAAATTTATAAGTACCAATTTTTGTCTTACATTTGATGGAATATAAGTATAGTGAAATGATAATCTGACTTAATATATGTTGACATATTTCTAGATATGATTGTGGAATGATGGTGTTGAGATATATTGAGTTGTGGGATGGTGAAACTAAATTTGGTGACAAAAACTTTCCCGCATACACTTCTGTAAGTGGCATTTATTGAATTTCGTTTTGCTGTGATGGTATTTTGTGGTAATAATTTTTACATTATCAGATTGTGAATCTACAAAGCACAAATTAAAGATATCCTTAATTACATGATCAGGTTGTCCCATCCACCATTCCCCTGAGACTATCAAAATTATAATCATGTTAAATCCAAAAGAAGGAACAACCCATGACCACATGTGGTGAATATTGATTACCAAAAAAATATATTTGTGGACAATTCAGAGATGTCATTTACAAACACATGGTTGATGTAACTGTGTTTGTTGATGCCATTTCATTTGCAAGTGGTCGTGTCGTCAAAACAAAATACCAAACCAACTTCATTCCTGCAAAAAAAAAGTTATCACTATTGGATGAATCTGGATACATAATTATCCATTAATACCTAAAACAAGAAGGTCATGCATAATGTATTTGAATAAACCTAATAATTGGTTCCCTGTGACACAATTTGTGTTTGATGTGTGCTATTTTGAATTGAAGTCAGCAGGGAAACAAATCCACTACATTGGACTTCTTCAACCTGCCAAAAGAAATTTAAGTTCAATTATTGCACCCCAAATGATGTAATTAACGAAAAAGTTAAATGGTTAGTAGGAGATGATGTTGTTAACTCTGAATTACCTGTGTCGGATGAGTATGCGTAAGGACTTCTGATTGGTTACTACATGCCATTAAATCTGTATCCAAAGTCCATCCCTATAAAGGATAACCAAACAATAAAAAAAATTGTGATCATATTATAAAAAAATGACTTCAATTAAAATTGAGTAATTGGATTTCATTAATTACACATACCATTTTAGCCCCAAAGTCTTTATTCTTTGCACCCGTAGACTTTCTGCTTTTACCAACTTTCTCCACAATGGATTTCAATCTCGTCGATCGGGGTCTTCCCTTTCTTTTAACAGAAATAGGACTGCGGACACATTTGTTGGATGACACGGTTTGTATAGGAAAATCATTTTCACTCTCCAAATCAACCCCCTTATCCGGATTATCAAAATATGACAATCCATGATCATATGCAATGGAGTCCAATTTCTTAAACAAACATTGTGTTCCGTTGTCTGACTTGCATGCCACCTCCGCAATCTCATAGAAACGCTTACAAAGTGCATTATACCTTTTCACATTCGCTTTTTCTTTATCAGAATTGCTTGTAACCCTTATGTATGTGTATTAAACATTTATATGGCAAAGGACGTGAACTGTTTTGTTAACAAAATGAATGTGCAATTGATCATCTACTGTGAATCACGAGAAGAAGCCAAGACAAAGTACTTTCAAAAATTTATGAAAAAGTAAAGGAACCCTAAAAGTTCAACTACGAGCAAAAAAATGTCGGAGGAAACCATTAATGTGGTAGTTAAGTAGAATGGATAATGAATGAAAGCATTTAAGAGCGAACTTACTTGATCAATGCCCCACCAACCAAAGGTCGATTCTTAAATAGTAACCATCAATGCTTTGTGCGCGGAGAAAAAAGAAACAATGGCCATGGACGATGGGTTTTGTCAGCCTTCAAATGCATTAAATGAATCAAATTAGGTTGGTGAAGAAAGAGATGACGTTGAAAAAGTAGGCTGGCCGTCCAATGTAACAGGGCATTAATTACATGGTTAAGTTGAAACGCATTGAATAAGCTATCCAAGGGCCCTTTGGTACAATTATCCATCATTTTTGAATTATAAATTAAAGACGAAGCTTAAAACCATTACCTCAACGACAACAACTTTCCTCTCTGTTCCGCTACTAATGTTGTGCATTGTGGTCATCCCCAGTCCTGTTTTTTGGTGACTACGACACTATTGAAATTATTTTTCGATTATTTTGTTCACTTTCTCTTACATTTTTTTCAATATAATGAAATTTTTTCCGGCTACAACAAATATGTAGGTTAAAGATATGGATGCTTGGGAGGGCCTTTACATTGATGAGTCCGACGTGATGTCATTCATCCAAAGATGCAATTCCAACACAAAATTCATTCCCGATCCTGCAAGAAATGCACAAGCACTTATGCTAAACAAAGAATCAGAGGAACCTGAAAATACGCAACAATTAATCAGGGAAATTGCTGCTGCAGGTGATGCACGAGACTTCAACTCAAATTTTTGGAAATGGGCTTGTAGGTTTGTTGAATACTATGGTAAGCAAGTGGACTACTAAAAACAGACTTACATTAAACACATCATTATGTTTAAAGATAATAATCATCCATGCTTTCAGGTTTAGTTGCTGAAGGGGACATCAAAAAAATGATTTTACTCTCTTCTAGGAAATCAATGGAAAAGAGACCTTTAGTTGTCTGTGTGGTTAAAGAATGTCACCCCAACGGGTTGGGTGACATGTCCATAGTTATTAAGGTAAAATGCCATTAAGGGATGTGTGTAATTAATTTGAAATGCATCTAAATTTTGTTCTTTAATTTGTTCAGGACCCTTCAGCAAAGGCAAGCGTCCACAAAAAAGTTGTCATGGATCCTGAGTTTGGTTCCCGTATTGCTGTTGGAGCATCCATGATTTTGAAAAATGTATTATGATTGCCTCATGCGTTTGCACTGAATTTGGGTTTTCATAATTGTTATGAAATATAAATCTATAATCTTAAATATGATTCATCAGGTTTCTTGTTTCGGTCACAAGCCATGGGTGTCTCCTTACCTGAACATCACCGTTTGCAACATTGTGAAGGTTAATATTTTATATTACATTTATATTTATACTTTTTAATGATTTTTATATTTAAATTAGAAAGTCATATTGAATTCATAATTAATAGGTATTTAAGAATGACATTAGTCCACCAACTGACCATGAAGTTGAAGCTTTTTTGCCCGTTGTGCGAAAATTACTACTTATGAGAGAATTACTCTTGAATTTCTTAGTTTTGTGAGCGTAGATATTTTGTAGGGAAGGAATTGCGAAGAGTGGTTGATTAAGTTCCAATTGCATAACACTATTTATACTCTTGAGTTGGTTGAGTTGATTGTTATTTTTGGATTTCTTAGTGGTGGTGAGAGGAGGTATCCTCGTATTTTTAATGGATATGCCTTTTGGTGCCGTTTATTTACTGTTAGTTAATTTGTTTCACCAAATTCCAAGAAATCTCATATTCATCACCTCTATTTTCGTTATGCTCATCGCTTGTTAGCTCACACACTATTTGCTCAGGGTGATAACACTGTTGTTGTAAGGAAATATGAGTTGTTATTTATGTGGAGTATGGTCAATGATTTTCACTTAGACTCATGTGCATGGTTGGCTCATCAACTCACAAAGGTTGGAAAAGCCTCCTCAGGAAACATAGCAATTGATGGGCTGATCACGACTATTGCTCTCCATTTCAACATTCCCTTTGAGGATAATAAGCCAATGCATGGCCTCTGCTGCCATAACCTCAAGATCACACTCGAACAGATTCCCCCAATGCATGGCCTCTGCTGCCAACAAGGGTGGTCACTACCTCCTTTCCACAATCATTTCCCTCTACAATTTCAATCTTGCACACACACTCATTGCGCCCTAGGCAATAAGTGAACTCATTACTTTTCTATTGCAATTTCAATCTCGTGCATAACCCCTTCGATCTGCCCTTTGTTCTTCAATTTGCCCAAGACAAATCCCTTTCTTTCACATGGAATCCAGTTGAGTCCCAACATTGTTGAAGGCAATTTGGTAGTTGGATTGAGGTTCCTAAGAACAGCGTTAGGCACGTTGCTTCGTGGTTCATTGTTTGTGGATAGTGGTTCGTGGTCGGTGGTTGCTGGTTCGATGGTTGGCTAGTTTGGAGTTTGCTGATTCGGGGGTTCGCTAGTTCAAAGATTCGCTGGTTGTGGTTCCCTGGTTCACATGTTTTGTGATCATCTAGTAAGGGTTCGAAAGCCTCTTATGTTTTGTGCATGTTGTGGAAAATTGTTTCCTAATAAGTTATAATCAAGGTGGTCTAGCCCGTTTGTTGTGAGACAAGTATTTCCCTTTAGTATAGTTGAAATTTCATACCTCAATTCAAAAAAAAAAAATTATAGTGAATGGTCAAAGATTGAAGGTGTATGTCAGTGATTTTTTGAAAAAAATGTGGCAAATGGTGCATTAACATCACCACAAACCAGGTACTGAATGAGTACTATTTTGTTAAAAAAATGAAAGAAAAAAAACAGGAAATGAAGAAGGGGATTATAGCAACGCGAGAAGGGGAATTATTTTTTACCCACCAAAACCCTAAGGGCCCCCACTTTTCTCGTCCAAATCGTCTTCCCCTACTCTGCTCACATTTTCACTCTGCTCTCTCACGTCTCCGCCTTCGTCTCGTCCACCGGCCACTGTCTCCGTCTTCGTCCCGTCCATCGGCCACCATCTCCGTCTCCAACAAGTCACCGTTCTAGCCACATCCTTTTGACAGGAAGCTGCCTCGCTTCGCTAAAGCCTTTGCGTCAGTCACCGTGAGCTCATCTCAGTCTTCACAACCTCGACTCTCAATGGAACCTCGACCCACTCCAGAATCTCGAGCCTCTCTAGAACCTCGAGTATCTCCAGAATCTCGAGCTTCTCCAAAATCTCGATCCTCTCTAGCACCAAGTCGTGCGACTTTCGCGTATTCTCAAGCGGTGAGGGAGGTCTACCGGCACAAGAAAACAGAGGCATTCTTCTTCCTCTACGGACAATGACCATGGTATTGTCTTCCAAAATGAAGAACAGAAAGTTAGGTATGCTTCTCTTATCAAGCGGGTGATTATCCCTACTCGATATATTGATGAAAAATACTTTGAATACATTAGGGATGTTAGACAAAATGACTGCAATGCTGAGAAAAATTGGTTGGCTCACTTTTATCAACTTGAAAAACCCTACTTATGAGAGAATTACTCTTGAATTTCTTAGTTCTGTGAGCATAGATATTTTGCAGGGAAAGAATTGCATAGAGAGGTTGATTAAGTTCCGATTGCATAACACTAATCATACTCTTGAGTTGGCTGAGTTGAATGCTACTTTTGGGTTTCCTAGCGGTGGTGAGAGGAGGTATCCTTGTATTTAATGAACATGCCTTTTGGTACCGTTTATCTACTGCTAGTCAATTTGTTTCATCAGATTCCAAGGAATCCCATATTCATCACCCTTGTTTTCGTTATGCTCATCGATTATTAGCTCATACACTGTTTGTTCAGGGTGATAGCACTGTTGCTGTAAGGAAATCTGAGCTGTTATTTATGTGGAATATGGTTAATAATTTTCACTTAGACTTAGGTGCATGGTTGGCTCGTCAACTCACTAAGGTTTGGAAAGCCTCCTCAGGAAACATAGCAATTGGTGGGCTGATCACGACTATTGCTCTCCATTTCAACATTCCCTTGGATACAATCCACGACTATTGGTTTGTGCAGAAGATGCACACAATCCACGAAAAGATCTTCACAAAGCCCAACAATTTTGATGCACAATAGCAATGTTCGATGGAAGCGAATGCACAATGTCCTCAAATCTTGAATTGAACTAGATCCCCAATTCTTAATGAAACCCTAAACCCAATTTCGATCAATTTCTAACCTTAAATATATCTAATTAAAATTAAAAGTGACATTACAGTAAAATAACGATCACATCATTCAACAGTGCACCACGCCACAATAACGGTCCATGCTAGACACTTGTTTTATTAACTATTTTAACTGAGTTAAGAAAAGGACCTAAATAAACGAAATTTACGAAATTTAAGACTAAATTAAAAAGAAATCCTAAACTATAACCCAATTGAAAAAAGTTAATAATCTGACTATTTAAGTCTAAAAGATTCAAATTAAAGTTGAACAATACACTAAAGCTTTACAATTTTCTAGAATTCACAAGCTGATAAGTGTTTGATGTGGGCACGCTAAACCTTTGTATTTCTTTATTATTCTGTAAAATAAACCTTGTGAGTTTAAATTTTCTTTTCTTTTAAAAGTTCTGTATTACTTGTTTTGAAGTCTTAATGTCAAAAGTATTTTATAAAACTTATATTGTTTTTTTTTACGAGGTCTTGAATATGATCATTCAAGTATGATAAGACTTGAATTCTCATTTAGGTGTATTTTACCATTTTTTTTATTTTATAAACCACTTTTAAATTTTATTGATTTGAGTAGACCATTATAACTTTTTTTTTTTAAATTACTTTTTATTGTTCAAGTACAATTTTCTTTTGTGAAAGACTAAATTCTTATCATGCTTTTTCTAATTTTTTAAATTGTTTGCTATTGAAATTATGTTTTTTAGGAATGAATTCGTAGTAACATTTTTTTTTAGTCTTATAGAATTTTTATATGTACTTACAATAAATTATTTTATTAAAAAATTATATGTTTTTATAAAACACGTGAATATAAATTTAAAAAATATATTTAATTTAAAATTTATAAATTACATGTGAATAAAAAATTTGAAGAGTGATTATATAAATAAGATAATTTAAATGTATTGTAATTACGGTTGTTTTTCTTTTATTAAAATTGATTTTGATAAATGTGTATTTATTTAGTTAAAATAATTTGTAATAATTTTCTTGTGTTTAATAAGTTATATTAAACATATTATTATATGATTGTAAGTGAAACATATTAAATAATATGATTGTAAGTGAAACATATTATTATATGATTGTATGTGGAATATAAATAAATAATAATATTAAATAAGTTAAGAATATATTTACATGAGTTTATTAAATATTATAAATATTTAATAAAATAATTTATTATAAATAAATATACAAATCTATAAAAGTAGAAAAAGATGTTAAGAATTTGTTTCTAAGAAACAAAATTTCAACAACAAATAACCTACAAAATTAAAAAAAAATGATGAAAATTTAATCTTTCAAAACAAAATAAAAAGTGTACTCTGAAAGTCTAATTCGAAAAAAATCTTGATAATGTACTCATGTTGATAAATTTCAAGAGGGATCTATAACAATCAAAGAAAGAAAGAAAAAATGTTAAATTACTCTTTTGGTCCCTCTATTTGTCAAGTAATATCAATTTCGTCATCAAATTTTGCGTTGTCTCAATTTGGTCCTCATTTTCTTAAAAATGATTCAATTTAGTCTTTACCGTTAGTTTGACCAGGACGGTGTTAAAATCAATGCACGTGTCAATTTTGTTTTTTTTTTAATTTTTTTAAATTTTTTTTAAATTTTTTAATTTTTTAAATTTTTTATACGTGTCATTTTACAGGTCACGTGTCAAAATGACTCAATTTGATCTCTATATTTGTTTTTAGTTTCAATTTAATCCCAATTTTTGTAAAAAATGGAGTAATATTGTCCCTCCTTAAATTGACACTCAATTTACTTTTTTATAAATCTTATGGTGATATTCTTACTAAAATTAATGTTTTTATTAATGGTGATATCATCATAAGATTTATAAAAAAATTAAATTGAGTGTCAATTTAAGAGAACACTATTGTTTCATTTTTACAAAAATTGAAACTAAATTGAAACTAAAAACAAATATAGGGACCAAATTGAGACATTTTGACACGTGGCACAACTGCGAAGTGACACGTGTAAAAAATTAAAAAAATCAAACACGTGGCACAACTGCGAAGTGACACGTGTAAAAAATTAAAAAAATCAAAAAATAAAATAAAAAGTTTTTTTTTAAATTAAAAAATTTTAAAAAGAACAAAAATTGACATGTGGCGTTGACTTTAATACCGTCTGGTCAAAATTGACGGCAAGGACCAAAGAATCATTTTTAAGAAAATGATGGCCAAATTAAGATAATGAAAAATTTGAAAATCAAACTAATATTACTTGATAAATAAAGGGACTAGAAAAATAATTTAATAAAAAAAATTATATTCGACGTGACTCTTTTGCGTATTGTATCCTAAAATAGACTATAATAAGGAAGCAAAGCCTATGTCATTCTTACATGAAAGACTTTCTTCTATATTTTTAAAACATTTATATCCTTCAACTTGTCATTTATGAAATTTTTGTTCACATTCTTCCTGAGTTGAAGACTTTATTTCCATATCTCATTAAAGTGTTAAAAAGAAACAATTGAACCTTAATTTTGGAAAATTTATTTTAACTCTGGCATAGAAAAACTTGTTTTCATAATAATTTTCTGTAAACATGGGTTAAAGTTTATTAATATTTTAATTAAGTTATTTTACTTTTTTGTGCGTTTTTGTTTTGTTTTTTCCTTCTTCTTGATCTTTATTTTTGTTTTTCTATTAATTGTAGTATATCTTCTTTTTTTTGTATGACAATTCCCTCAATACAGTTAGAGTGATCTTGACTTAGATCCCAAATAGAAGTATTAGTTATTAATGGAAACAAATGTTCTTCAACTTTGCTACAAAAGCTTGAAAGATAACTTCTTTTATTGTTTTTAAATATGTTCTTACTATAATTACTATGGATTCCAATAATGCACGCGACATTTGTAGATTCATTTTTTTTAATCTCAATATTTTATTTAATTTACATAAGGAATATAACTAAATTTATCTGATACATAAAAATACACTATAGATTACATAGCATCCACAATGAAATTGGTACCAAATGAAATGTAATTGGTTTTATAATATGAAAACAGGTTTGGTTGTTGTGGAATAAATCAATCCTGAAAATTTTTTACGCAATGATTCTATTCCAATCAAATTGACTTATCCGAAGACTTGTGAAAAGAAAGGCACCTTATACTAACTTGAAATTTTTATTTAAACCCACAATTTTATATACAAAACGTAAACAAACCATCAAATTCGTCCTTAATATGTGAAAAATATTAAATTTAAAAAGTACTATGAAAATGCATTTTGCAATTTTGAACAAATTATAGTGTTTGTAATACTTCTTCTTTCGAATACTAAGATGGTTCATTTAAAGTAAAATTTCATTATTTTTTTTCATTCTTATATATTATATTTTTGTCTCATTCTCAAATCTATTCTTAAATCTATTCTCAAATCTATGAAATCCATAATGCTCATTCATTACAATATATTTTATTCAAAAAAATACTGCTAAATATATAAAGAAAATGTATTTTATATTACACAACCAAAAGGAAATATTTTAAAATATATTTTGAATTGCATAATTTAAAAAATATTTCTAAATCTTGAATTATTTTTTGAATTACACTAATAAATAAATAAATAAAACAGACATCGTCTCCTACCAAAGGTTTCAACGGAGGGATTTTGAAGGAGGGTGAAGAAGAGATGAAAAAAAAAATTCCCTTTTTAGTATATCACATTTTTTGATGCAGCAGAAAGTGGGGGTGCAGGAAGCAAAAAGTGTATAACAATAAGTGACATGTAGGACATATTTGGGCCCTAAAATAACCACTGACATGCTATATCACAATAAGTGATTTTAAGGGGCCTTCTCCCTGCACCTCCAACAGTTCTTCTGTACCCCCAAAAAATACCTTTATACCCTTATTTATCATTTGCGCGAGTGGATGAAATTCGTTGGGACGCAGTAAATGAAATTTACTGCGTCACCAACCTCCTGCACCCCCAAAACTTCACTCTTAGTATTTTTCTCGTGTTTCGTTGTTCTCCATCCCAGTGCTTTTGCTCTCATTCTCTTCTCCGTGGTCCCTTAGAGTTTTTTCTGTTTGCTCTGTTTCATAAACAAGAAAACCCGTTTGACGAAAAAAGCAAAATTTACTGGAAACGGATTACAGAATCCGTTTCATACACTATGAAACGGATTCTGTAATCCGTTTCACAGTGTATGAGACGGATTCTGTAATCCGTTTCCTAAAAAAATTTGCAAATTTTTTTATGAAACGGATTACGGAATCCGTTTCACAGTGTTATGAAACGGATTTTGTAATCCGTTTCATAAAAAAATTTGCAAATTTTTTTATGAAACGGATTACAGAATCCGTTTCATAAACACGAAACGGATTCCACAATCCGTTTCAAAAAAAAAAAAAAGTTTATCCGTTTCAGCGTCCTCCGACACGGATTCCACAATCTGTTTCAGTAAAGGTACAGTGGCTTGCCATTTGGGTGGTGCGATTTCGGAAAGGTACAGTGGCTTAGCCTTTTCCAAACACATACAATAATACCATGCATACAGTTTATCAATTTTACTCACAAAAAATTATTTCACTTTACCTATTTTTTGAAGTCAAAAGTAAAAGTTAAGACTAAATCTACTATTACGAATTTTGGAATTCTATAGACATTAAAAAGTTTAAAAGCTAACCTGATTAGTGAAGCCAACTCCCAGGCCAAGAAGAATACGACCAAAAATGAGCATAGCAATATTTTGTGCGGCTCCGTTAAGAACATAAACCAATTTCATGAAAGCATTTGTGAGGTGGTGTATTTAGTAATCACGGATGCATAAAGCAAAAGGATTTTTTTTAGGAAACGGATTTTGGAATCCGTTTCCTTTTTAATTTTTTTTTCAAAAACGGCTTGTGAAATCCGTTTGGTAACTTTTCTTTTTTTTTTTTTTTTGAAACAGATTACGGAATCCGTTTCACAGTATCATGAAACGGATTTTGTAATCCGTTTCATAAAAAAATTTGCAAATTTTTTTATGAAACGGATTACAAAATCCGTTTCATAATACTGTGAAACGGATTCCGTAATCCGTTTCATAAAAAAATTTGCAAATTTTTTTAGGAAACGGATTACAGAATCCGTCTCATACACTGTGAAACGGATTCTGTAATCCGTTTCCTAAAAAAATTTGCAAATTTTTTTAAGAAACGGATTACAGATTCCGTTTCATAGTGTATGAAACGGATTCTGTAATCCGTTTCCAGTAAATTTTGCTTTTTTCGTCAAACGGGTTTTCTTGTTTATGAAACGGAGCAAACAGAAAAAACTCTAAGGGACCACGGAGAAGAGAATGAGAGCAAAAGTACTGGGATGGAGAACAACGAAACACGAGAAAAATACTAAGAGTGAAGTTTTGGGGGTGCAGGAGGTTGGTGATGCAGTAAATTTCATTTACTGCGTCACAACGAATTTCATCCACTCGCGCAAATGATAAATAAGGGTATAAAGGTATTTTTTGGGGGTACAGAAGAACTGTTGGAGGTGCAGGGAGAAGGCCCCTGATTTTAATTGCAATTAATTCAAGTTGTTGTTCCAGTCATGAAAAAAAAAAAAAAACTTTGCAGAAACTATAAGCTATTGGATTGTGAATAGTGAGAAACTAGGATTATATATTGTATCAAACTAATATGGGTAAGAAAAAGGGCGAGTCCTATAAGGGAGATTATGACACTATGCAAACATTAAGGCTATTAATCCTAAGAATTAAACAAGCCAAAGTATCTTTCTAACACAAGATTAAATACAAGAACTCACAAGAACTTAGAAAAGCACAAACACTCATAGCACCATTACTCATTCATATAGATAATTCATCATCACACATTGAGATATATGTTTCTAAACATTTACACATATAAGTTCTACTCATACAAATCATCATCTTTATCTATTTGTTTCCATTTATATGGATTTTGTCTCTTTTCTTTTCTTGTTCTTAGTTAGTAAGAGTTTTAATGTACTCCATCTGTTTCAATCAATAAAGGAATTGAGGTATATTGACAAGTTCATCCACCTTACTGTAAATATTTTTTTTATAAATTCAAATTATTTTATTGTGTTTTCAAATTAAAAAGAAAAACATAAATTACATTAGCAATTTTAAGAATATAATTTAAAATATAAATCAGTCAAATATTTACAAATTGATAAACAAAAAACATACACTAATCATAATTAGTAATTTTAACAAATTTAAGTGTCAAACTATTGCGATAACAAATAATCATAGCAATTCAAATTTGAGCCTAACTAAATAAAATTAAAGCATCACAATAGTGATAATTAGCAATATTCTAACAAAAGTATATTTTGTGGAAAACTATTAATATCTTAATCACATAATGATTTTACAGTTAAGTTAAATTTAAGCAATCCACGTCCAAAATGTGTTTGAAGAAGGAGAATATGTCTCAAATGTTGAATTATGGCTGGAGTGAGGTAGAGACAATTGTCTTTTCCTAATTATTTCGAGTGTTCTTATACAATTTAAGTGGTGTGAAGGTCCAATCACAAGCTTTTTCCCACTCTCAATCTATTGTTAGCATTTTTTTTCTCTCTTAGTTTCTCCATAACATAAAAGATTGAGATAAAAGTATATTTTAAAAAGTACGTAAAAAGTTTAGAAAAGTTTAATAATTTAAACGTGAATAAGTGTCAAACTTGTATTTAAATTTACTTAAAATTAACATTTATTCAAAGTCTCAATCATAGATAAATTTACATATCGTAGTGAGTTAAGCCACCGACACCTAATGCAAAAGACAAAATGAAAGAGAGAAATAAATTATGAAAAATTTCAAATTCTTATTTTTATGTAAGTGAAATTTTAAATTGTGTAATTTTAAGTAATTCAATTATTTTTATTTTTTAATTTCTTATTCAAACAACATCTTATATTTTAAAACATTTAAATATTTTCTTAAAAATAAATTATCTTTGAACAATTTCTTATATATATATATATATATATATATATATATATATATATATATATAATTCTTTAATTGTGTATTATGAGTTTGATACAAATCTAACATATATTAGAGATATTAGAGATAAGGTTAACATTATAATATAAAAGCAGAAATATATTTTACTTTATTAAATTTGTTTTTTAAAGGTAAGTTAGTTTTAAATATAACTATCTTAATATGATATTTAAGTTAACAAAAGTCTATCTTAATAGAGATTTGCATATGTTTTATCAATTATTAGACTCCGTTAGATTCTCATACTTAATGTTCTAGATATAAATGTATTATTTTCGACTTAAAAAGATATATTATAAATTTTACCCCCAAAATTCAAATTATAGTATATAATATAACCAAACTTTACCTTACTAATTTTATGAACTTAAATTAAACTTAAATATCACAATTAAAATATATCGAAAATATTATAGTTACACAAAATTTGTAGCAATTTGTAGCATACAAAGGGAAGTGGGTTTTTGTTTGGTTGTTGTGAGCTTGGAGATATTAAAGAGTGGGATTGCGACACCGTCCTACACCTTTATTGACATAGGACCCCACAATGTCAACACCGTTGGACAAATTTGACTTTTGCTTCAACTTTATAAAGCTTTACCTCTTTTATAGACATGCACGCCTTGACTTAAAAGAAGACCTAGTAAAGCATTAACCTTGTCTTATGACTGTGTTGTAAGATAAAAATTGTGATTCCTATGTATATAAATGTATATAAGTGGTCATTGTGGATATCTCCCTTGCTATTTCACACATAACAACCCTAGTTTTGGATCAAAACATATAGGTTTAATTACTCGGATGGTATCTACTTTAGTAGAGGTGTGTCAACTACTCACTTTTAAAAATATGTCAATTGCATCCTAACTTTTGTAAAAATATTTCAATTATGTCCCTTTCAGAAAAAAAAATGATTAATTATGTTAACAACGTGTCAGTCTCTGGTTTTTTCTTCTTCTTTTTTTTTTGTAAAAAAAATTGTCACGTCTTAAGTCTTTGATATGTGGCATTGTTAGTGTCATGACAATATTATCACGTATAAGTGTCATTATCAAATGTTATTGTATTGATTTTAATTTAGTCTTCATATATGTCTTCTTGATTCAATTTAGTCCCTAATTATGTGTATCTGATTCAATTTTGTCCCAATCTTTTTAATAATTAAAATATTTTTGTAACCCATTTTTTATAAGAATAAAACTAATTAAATATAAATATTTTTACAAAATTATGTACAAATATTTACATTGTTTCTCTCAAATTTCATATTAAATTTATTATTTATATAAATGTTATACTAATATATTTTTTTTGAAAACAATTTTTTAATATATTACTTTATTAATTACTTTTTATTAAATACTTAATTAATTAAAATATTTTTTTAAAAATTGAAATGTAATTGTAATTTTTTAAAAATAGGTACCAGCTTAAATATCTGTACCAAAATGATACCATCCAAATATTCAAACCAAACATATATTACAAACACAGCAACAATGCACAAGAGAAACGTAACAACCCCACAGATCGCCTACTACGTTGTTTTGGTCGACCCAAATAAAGTTCACTAAATAATATCGACATCATCTTTTGACGCTAATATGTTATATTCTTCTAGTGAGAGTTAAAAATTTAGAGAGAAGAGAAAGAAAAAATGTAAAAAAGATTTTAGGAAGGAAATTATTTTATGAAATTAAACTCAATTAATAAAATTTTATTTATAATTTAATTTTTAGTAATTCAGTGTCATATTTTAAAAATTACCGCTACTCTTCGGTATTTCTCAGAGGATTGTGCTAATAAAATAAAAGTAAATGATATTGTTTAATCTTTTATTATTTTATTGTAATGTATTTATCCAATAAATTTATACAATTTATTTATTTGATTATACATATTATATATATATATATATATATATATATATATATATATATATATATAACAAAATAGTTGGTATGATAGAAAATAAAATGTAATATTGTATTAAACAAGAAGAAATTATACAGTCAAGAAATGAAAATTTCTATAAATTTTAGTTATTTATTACAGAAGTTAATAAACCTATCCTGTAATATATTTTGAATTAATATTTTAAAATATAATAATAACACCCTAAAATATATATTACTTGGTTACGTATTAATTATTAACAATCTTTCTTGTATTTATTTTTTCTGATTCTCGACACCGTCAACTTTTTTAAAATGGTAGCAAATTATAATATCGTAAAATATTCTAAGAAAAAATATTAATGCTTGAGTTTTTTAATAAAATAATGAACTAAATTATATAATATCTAATCTGTAAACGTTTTTCGTATAATATTTTTTAATTTTTAATTTAGATATAAATATGAATTAATTTTAATTTGTGTTTAAAGATGTTTTTATCTTTTTAAAGTTTTTATATAAAAGTTTGGGTGGTGAGTAAGTGGAGTTTACTGATCTTCACCGTCACCGTCATGTGGTTCTTGTTGTCATGAGTGTTTAATTTATGTAATTGGAGTCAACCCTATTTCTGAGAATATTATGTAACTATGAAGTCCTCATAGGTCATAATGATGATTCATGAAAAAGTCTATTTTTTTTCTTTTTTTTTTATATCGTAATTCAAAGTAATAATTATTGGTAGGATGGCCATACGGTCCGGCCAATTCGTTTAGGCTCGGCCAGCATAAGATCCATAAGATCCGTACATTGCCGGCTAGTCCGTTCCGTCTCGCACAATTTATGCGGGTTACAATTACTGGTTCATCCTGCACATCACTTGGTCTGCAGGATCGCGGGCTGGTCCGTTTTTTTGTTTTAATTTTTATGATAAAATTTTTAATGTTTAAAATTTGGGAAATTTTAAGAAATTCACATAATTAAGTAAAGACTTTGGGGAGTTGGATAATAAATTGATAATTCAACATTTTCATCATATTCGTATTCATACTATGACATACACAATGTATTCTTTAAATTTTAGCATATTAAAAAATATATAATACTTATCTTTTCTAGTTATACAAGAATTTGAAACGTTAATGCAAGAGTTCATACTAAAAATAACTAATATACATAAGTGCAAGTCTTTTTTTATGCAGACCGTGGACCAATTCGCGTGGACCTGAACTTATACATGCCAGATTACTACAAGCATGTGGGTTCGTTATCTTGACTCGTTCCGTATTTTGTTTTTGGGCCTGTAGATCATACGGACGGACCCGTATTTATCAGGAGGATTGACTAGTGGATGTTACCGACAAATGTTTCCACATATAATTACGTTTCTGCTGGTGTTTTACAAAAACATTGTTGCTGACTTTATCAAAAGAAATATTGGTAAGTAATTTATTTGGCTTAAATTCATGTACATTGGACTTACCCTAAGTTTGTGCTTATTATATTAATAAAAAAACAGTTTCATCATAAGAAAACCAAAAGTGCTCCTATGACAACAACAATCATTATGACAAACCAATGATAGTATATTTGAAGTCTGTAAATCATTATAAGCCATCATAATGGAACATTATATCATTATCATATATTAATTAAATTAAATACGAGGATAAATGAAAGAAA
The DNA here is from genome assembly GCF_004118075.2 of Vigna unguiculata. Classification (NCBI taxonomy): domain Eukaryota; kingdom Viridiplantae; phylum Streptophyta; class Magnoliopsida; order Fabales; family Fabaceae; genus Vigna; species Vigna unguiculata. The sequence continues at coordinate 35,723,531 of NC_040282.1, forward strand.
TAATTATATTATAAATCTTAAATATATGTTTATGAACCAAATATCATAAACTTTGATTATATCTTAGACATATAACGCATAATCTTAGAAATCAAATATCTGGTTTAAAATAAAACTAAAATATAACATACCAACTTATACATAAACTTCAAATAATAAAATTCTAAATATTGTTTCTTATAATTTGAATAATTAGGAGAAGGTTGTGATTGTGTAAATTTTCCTCTTATTGATTATTTTGGGATTGCTCAATGTCTTCTTGTTGTTAATTGTTTTGGAATTGATCAATGTCTTTTAAAAAACTGTATTTTGATTTTGCTACTCTTGGTTGATCCGTCACGAAATCATTTTGTAAATCATTAGTGAAAAAATAATGAAGATATGATTTCCCTGCAAAATATATGTAGCTAATCAATGAGAAATTCTTCTCTCGCTATTTTTTACAATTTTCATAGCAAATTTATCTCTAAAGCTTCACTCATGAAATCATTTTGTAAATCATTAGTGAAAAAATGGAGAAGACATGATTTCCCAACAAAATATATGTAGCTAATCAGTGAGAAATTCTTCTCTCGCTATTTTATGCAATTTTCATAACAAATTTATCTCTAAAACTTCACTAATTCCCTACAATTACTTACAAAACTTATTTATTTTTTTTCCTTTCAAATTCACTCTCTCAACTTTATCTTCAAATCTAAACACACATTTTATATATATATATATATATATATATATATATATATATATATATATATATATATAAAATATTCGCAAATCTTAATATCAATGTGAAGATGCAATTATCTTACTCTCCTGCAAATCCGCTCAATTACTTCAAATATATTGAAACAAACAACTCATCACCCACAAATCCATCTTGTTGCACAATAAACCATCAAAAGAAAACACACACATTTTCTCAAGTTATTGCCAAGCAAATATGTAGAAAAATATTTCCTAACTACTTCATAACTAATTTGTAACAAATTATATGAATTTATCTTTAACTACTCTCTAGCTGATTCATAGCAAATTATCAAAATATATCTCTAACTAATCATTAATTGATTTGTAGAAATATATATGGATGACAAATAAACTCGTCTCCCGTGGATATTGTTAGAATTCGTCGTAGCTTTGACGGAGAATCTTGCATTGATTGAGTATAGGTACGGGTATGGATATAAGAAATACCCAGTGTTTTTAATTGGATATAGAGATTGAGATATGTATGTACATATCTGCCTTGTTCCCGACTCTATACCCGCCTCTCATACTCATATATGGATATGAGTAATCCACGATGTTTTTAATACCAAATGTTCTCATTAGACACCACCATACTACTTAAGCTTGTCCTATGTACACAACAAAATCCTAATCCACGGGAAGAAGGTTCATTTATAGAACAAAGAAAAATCACATATAAAACCAAAAAATTTGCATGCATCAAATATCATAGGAGCTCCTAGAAAAAACATATTGCACTCACATAAGGATAGACTTATGGGAACAAATCGTACAACTTGTTACAAGGATTGCTTCTATTACTTGAATCTTCAAAAAGATGATAAATGATGTTAGATTCCAGAAGGATCAAAGAAAGGAAAGAGAAAAAACTCTCCAAGAAAGTGAGTAGTAATGTTTTGAAGAAGCCTATTTTCATAGTTTTTAAATTTTTAATATCTAAAAAAATAATCATTTAATAATCTTATATATATATATATATATATATATATTGTTCTCACGTGCATAATTATATACTAATCTCGTATTTGTTTAACTTATTTCAATTTTATCGTTAAAAACTCATAAAATACTTTAAAAAGTGAAATATTAGAATGAGAATATTATTTATAATTTATATTTATAGAGACTAATTGGCATACAAATTATTGTGGAGAATAACCAACAAAACTTCACAATTATTGTCCATAGCAGTCACCCTCAACCCACCTTTTGCAAGTTAAATACGAAACCAACGAAATAGGGGCGAAGAGCCGACACTCCCTTCCAATTTCTTATGCTTTTCTTCAACTGCATCATTGCTATCTCTGTTTTAGATTTCACATCATTATGTCCCAACCATGGTTTTATCTCTGTTTTAGATTTCACATCATTATTACGTCTTAACATTAATATTCAAAACTTTTATCGTAATTTTGTTACTCGTTTTGACTTGAAAGGAAAGGAGAGATTGTTTACAAACTTTTATTGTTGCCAATTTAGGGTTTTCACATATTGAAATAAAGTAAAAGGGTAGTTTAAATTTCTACTTTCGTATTCATGTTTTAACTCCTTTCGTGAAAGTCTTTATATTTAAATTGTTATATTCTTTTCTTTTTTGATTAAAATAGAGATAAATTGAAGAAAAATATTTTATAAATTGCTTTAAATAAAAAAAAATGAGATCGAAATAATTCCGTTTTTATTCAACAGGAGCATGTGCTACCCAAATTTAAGTAGTTAAGCATGTACAACTAAATAGCCTCAAAATACTTTTTCGACAATAAAGTATTAAAATAGAAAAAAATATTTAAGATATTTTAATCCATTTACAAAAGTCTACGTATTGACATTGAATCCAAACTTCTTCAATAATATGATATGTTGTTAAGGTTAAACTTCTTCACTTAACGACTTAAAATTGGATAAAATTAACATTCTTCCTTGAAATTATGTCTAAAATATTTATTCATAAAAATTTAGATAAATTACGATATAAACTTTATTTAACTATCAAAGTAATCAAATCAAAATTTATATAATAAAATCATAAGATTTTACAATTTTATTTTATATAGTATTTACAAATTAGATTTCATGCATAATCATAAACTGATAGAATATGTAAGATCATAGTTTAGTTTAAAATTGTAAAATCATATAAATTATATTCTCTTTAAATCTTTATTGCACCGTCTCTATTTATTGAAAAGTAAATAAATTTAATTTAAATTAAAATTAAATGTAACTAAAAAATAATGAAGTTAAAAAAAAAAATCAACCACAGATTTTGAATATACACAAAATATTTATTCTGTCTCTATAATTTCATTTTAGTTTATCTTCGTATTTCTCACACTTTATTATTTAAATTTTTAAAATTCAAATTGGATTAATTTCTACTTTAACTAAAAATTAATCATTGTTGGATTGATAAATTTGTCACTCCCATTTTATTTTAATTGTTCAAATTGGATTAACAGAATATTGACAAAACATTTGTTACTGCACTCACATACTAAAAAAACAAACTCTAACATAATTTTTTTTTCTCTTTTTAGCTATAATGGAAGGTAGATCCTTTTAGTTTTTGTTTTAATTTAAATAATTTATATTATATGAATGTAGACTAATGAACTATCGAAAATATATGAATTTTGTAAACTTAAATTCGATTAATTACTAACAATGGATTAATTTATTTTCATATACAGGTGTTTTGTGATACAATATCATCTTTGTAAATAAATCATTCAAAATTCTAAGTATAATTTTGATTTTAACTACCTGAAGACTATGTTATAATTATAAAAATGTCGATTTTAAGTAATTATAAACTTAGTAGACATTCGCTTAAATCTGCATTCATTTAAATTTGTATCTCGCATAAATTTATTTTGGAAAGAAAAAATTCTTGGATCAATAATTTTGTGACTTTATTTTCAAAAAAAAAAAATTCATAAAGTCATTTGACCATTATTTTCGATTCTTGACCATCTTGTAAAAAATGCGACTAAGGGTAAAGAGCGCACCCTTGGTTTGATTTATTTAAATAATGGGAATCTTTCAACTTACTTACATTGACATCAAGGTTGATAACACTTTCTAACGAGTTGAATATTATTTGACATCGGGTACCAGATTGACACACCTCTACTAAAGTGAGTACTATCCGAGTAATTAAATCATTTAAAGATAATCATTAAACAAAAATATAGTTTAATAATACATCCTTCCAAATTAAAGAAAAGAAAGTATACATATTGTAATGCAAATAGAGAAAATCTGGTTGGAATTGTTTGCATGTTGGCGATTAATTTAATTATACTTTGCATTTAAAAATATATGGTAAAATGTATTCTCCATGGAATTCACTTCTCAAGACAATCTAAACTTGAAACATCATTTTAAAGTAATCAACATTGAGAATTTACAAGATAACTTATCATCCTCTTTTTTCTGAATCTCACACTTTTCTAGTAATGATTTAATTTTTATTATCACACAATAAGTCTGAATAAATTATGCTTAGCAGAATAATTGCACAAGCATTACCTGAGTTAGTGTGCTTTCCATTTTTGCACTAACTCGTTCAAAGCAACCACAGAAGATCCACCTTCACTCGTTGCTTCTTTGGCACTGATTTTCATTTTAAAAATTCTCTGTCTAATCTCTTTCCCTCTGTCCGAGTCCATCAGCTCTTTCACTCGCTCTCCCAACTCGGTAGAACTCACTAACCCTTCTTTGTTCCTCTTCACACCCAAACCCACCTTCATTTCCTCCACCAAAATCACCTTGTTCAGCTTCTGCTCTGCATACAGAGGCCACGCCACCATGGGCACGCCTTCCCACACACCCTCCAACACCGAGTTCCACCCGCAGTGAGTCACGAACCCACCCACCGACTCGTGACTCAGAATCGCCGCCTGTGGGGCCCAGTCTCTCACCACCATCCCCTTCTCTTTTGTCCTCTCCAGAAACCCCTCTGGCAGCAACTCGTCCAAACTCGGTGGCTCCCCCGAGTCACCCTCTTCGAACTCGCTCCTCACAACCCACAAAAACCTTTGCTCACTCTTCTCCAACCCAATAGCGATCTCTCTCAGCTGCTTCCTGGAAAACCTTCCCATGCTTCCAAAGCTCAAAAACACCACACTTTGACTCGGTTGCGAATCGAGCCAACTCAGACACCCATTATCGTCCCCTTTACAAGGCTCGGAAGAAATCACAGGCCCGACGCAGAACACGGGTGGCGTGGTTCCTTCCATCAACCCTTGGTTGAACGCTTCCATGACCCTCCCTTCGATGGCATCACAACTGTTTACTATAACCCCGCAACTGTCCCTCATGCATTTCCCTATGTCGATAAAAATCTGGCAACTTTCGCTTTGACGATCCTTTCCCGTATCAGGGAGGTCATCGGTGTGGATCGTGGGAACCCCGGGGATGGTGATGTGCATGTTGAGGTCCTTCATGGACTTTGTAGTGCTTTCATGAATGATGATTTGCTGAAAGAGAATGGCGAGGGTGGAGGCACCGGAAGTGTAGTAGAAGTACGTGGGGATTTGCAGCGCGTCGGTGACACGTGCGGCGGTGTGGTTCATGAAGTCTAGGACGACGGCTTTGAGGTTCGAGAAGTGGGAGATTAAGTTGAGGATGCGGCGGAAGTGGTGGGTGGTGGCGCGGCAGAGCTCGAAGTTAAGGGCCTGGGGATGGAGGACGGTGGGGAGAGAGATCTGGGGGATCCGGTGGAAGGTGATGGAGGGGGTGGCGGCTGTGACGGCGGCAATGTATTTAGCGGTGGCGGCGCAGGTGAAGGCGGTGGGGGAGGTGGGGGTGTCTTGGTTAGGGGGTGGAGTGAGGAAGAGGATGTTGATTGAGAGAGAAGGGTGGTGGGATAATATGAATTTGCCTAGTTCCACCATTGAAACTAGGTGTCCTCTTCCCAAAGCTGAGTACAGAACAATGGAGTCCTTCTTCATGGTCATGGCGATTCAAGAGAATGTCTTTGTTTCTCTTATGATTCAAAGGAGGATTTTTGTGTGTGAGTGAAGGTGAAACTTTATTGCTCTATTTATAGGAAGAAACTTGGTACCCAAGTGTCTTGGATTATATGTCTGCTGGGACTTCTTAAAATTAAATTTCTCATAATATTGTGTTTTTCTTTTTAATTTCTCTTTATATTGTTTTAACTAATGAAGAGCTAATTTAGTCCCTAAAATATATAGCACCTGTCCATAAATTAATAAAATGATAAATAATCCTTAAATTATATATTGACAAACCAATTAATTCTTGAAATTATTAATAATTTATCTTTAAAATTGTAATTATACACAAGTTGAAACTTTTATATATATATATATATATATATATATATATAGTAATCAAGACATCAAGTTTTTAAAGTAAACAAATTTAAATCCAATTAATGAACTTGGAAACAAGAAGGATGACTTTGGGACCATCTTATTCCTTAATTAACTCTGAAGTGGAGGAGTTATTTATTTTGGTATGTCAAAAGTTTTTATATTACTTCAGAGTTGAGAAAAAAATAAACTATACATATTTTCTCTTTTAAAAAACCAAAACTGTAACAAAAAATCAAACTAAGAGACTTAGTGTAGTAGAACAAAATATACTTGAATCATTTTTATAATCATGTCAAAGTTATCTTAGTATTATAAATACACATATTTAAGAGAAGAAATTAGTAACGAATTTTATAATTAGGTCTAAATTATCTTATTATTATAATTTCAAACACTAAAGTTATTATAAATTTTAATTTTCAATATCATTCTCTACTTTTATTTGTTTTGGGATATTTTAGATGTTTACGTAATTTTATTGACTGGTTAAAGATGTAAAATTAGAGGAACATTTTATTATTTTATTTATTTCAACGTTATATTGCCATTTTAAAAACTAAATTGATTGCTTATTTTCATGAATAAATAAACATTTATTTTAAAATGTATTTTTTTACATAACACTATAGGTACGAATCATACGCAACAGCCGTGCATTATTTTACTCAACAAAAATTAAATGAAAAGTTATAAATAAAGTTTTTGTTTTATTAAAAATCACATATGAACCTTTTGTTTATGTTTCGTGTTTGCACGAATTCGTAAAAAGAAGAGTTTCCCTTACAAAGAAAGTCAGCATTATACTCAGATTTTGAATAATTGTGCATCTCACGTTCATAACAAATAACAATGCCTTCAAAATTAAACTAGAAACTTTCGCAGGAGAACTGAATGCTTATTATATGCTTATACAGTTATGTTGATGTATACTGCATAGAAGATTGTGATTTGCCCTCTCATAATTTGAAGTGGTTTTTAATATTGTGTTTTGTATGGAGTATCTATTCGCTTCAATTTGCATTTATACCATTTAAATTTTTATTTGGAATAAGAAAATTTACGAATCCATAACTTTGTTATTTCATTTTCAGAAAAAATTATATAAAATTATTTGACGACTATGGTAAATTTATTCACGTGTGATTATCAATTGATCATTTCATAAAATGCAACAAAGGGTGAATAACACATCCTTAACTTAATTTAACTAATGCGGTGATAAATGTGATAAGCAACATGACTCATTATTTAAAATATTTACTTAATATTTTTTTAATTTAAATTAGTTTTTAGAAAATATTTTTTTTTAAATATCTTTCAATTTTAACAATTATTTTTTATTTTAGAATTAGAAAATCAAGTTTGAGATATTATAAATATTTCATATTTTATATTAATAAAATAAAATAAGAAGTTTATCTATAAAATATCTCTCATATCTATCATATATCTAATATCTCTTATATTTTCATAATCCCTAAAAATTCTCTACACTAATAATCTATAATGTAATCTCGCAAATATTTTATATCATAATGATATGATTCTTAAAATTTCATAAGTCTTCACCAAACTTCAAAGATCAAAATGTGGACTAAAGCAAATGTATATTGTACTAATTTCTTTTCCTTTATTTTTGTCATCATATTATTGATGGATTAATCAATTTTACTTTCTTCTCTTACATTTCATGTTTTCCAAATTGAAAGTGAGCAATGTATAGATTTTTCGTTGCTCATAACAGTGAAAATAGAACGATTAATTGTGAGAGGAATGAAAACAACCTAATTGTATTAATTTCTTTCATGTAGAATTGAAGAATGTGACTTAAAGTTTGGAGGGAATATGCAAAATATATACTTAACATAAGTATATTTTACTATTGTCGAATCTTAACGAAGAACATTCAATATTAAGCATTTTAGGGTACTAGATTATTAGATGAAGAATAAAATATTTAAATAAATAATAAAGTGAATGCAATAAGGAGACTGTAGTACTAAGTTCACTACAAGAATCTATTGGCGTCGGTCCAAATAGGATGCTACGAAGCCAAAACCGACACCGGGAGGAAGATCGCAGCGGCCCAGTGACGCTATGGTGCACCATGCCAATTTCTTGGATTCAAAGATTGTTTGCATCGGTGAAGAGCGGACGAATATTTAAGGCTCAATTCATGTCGGCTTAATTGACGAAAATACATCAAAATATAATAATCATTTTTTCATGCGTTGGCTAAGTCCACTCAAGATGAAAAAAAAATGTTTACAATAGCTTTGAGTGGGTGTAGCATGGGCTCAGCAGACGCAAACTATTCAAATTATTTGCATCGGCAAAGTGAGGGTTTGGCCGACGCAAATGTCTGTGAATTTGGGAATGAAATATCTATTTCTAGGCAAATTCCAGAGACTGCATCCAGTTTAAGAACCTACGTTCAGACAACAACCCAAGAATCCATTATCATTTTAAGCATCTTAGAGCCTGCATCCAAGCACATCCAAGAAATTGCAAACAAAATTAAGAGCATTGTGACTTGAATGAGATCAAAATATAAGAGTTATACAAAATCCATAAGTCTATGATCAAAATAAGACAAGTCTATTGGCATTGTCATTACAGCCACATTACAGTCACATTGGCATTACATTCTAAAGTTTACTACTTAGCTTATACTAAGCCTATAAAACCTAGTGCCCTTACTTGTATCGAAAATTGTGGTGATATACTGCACACTATTTCATGGAACTCTAAGCTCCCTTTTACTCAATTACATTTCAGAAAATGTAGATAGAAGAATCATAAGGAGACTTTGACACCACTTTGGATTACGCAACACGCATGTGACTATGATCTAACATACGAGAAATGAAAACAAAGGTCAAGAAAAATATAAGTGGAAAATAAGTCTCAAGAGATGAAGTAGTTACCACATCATCAAGAGCAAGTCTTACTATAGCAGGCTAAAACATGAAACTTGGATTAATCAATGACATTATCTTACACCATTTTTATTTCATTAAAAAAACAATATAATCAGTTATGTTACACATAAATATAACTAATATTGAAAAACATTACAGAATCAATAATTTCATCCTCAGTCCAAAGCAACCATTCATGAATAAGTACAAGTGAATTATTAACTAACCTTGCTTGTGTAACTGCCAACACAAATTTAAACTCTACTCCAAAGTCTATGCTTCAACCCCAACACTCAATGATTCCAATCACAAGACCACCTAATTCAAAGTGATAAACGACATCAAAAGTCAAATAATATACATTTAAAAGGTAATCTTTAAACCTAGCTCACTTATGCACCTAAGGTTCAATCTTTTAGCTCCCCAAAAGTTATTTCCCTCCACTTAAAACCCTTAATGACGAACACCAAATTCAGAAACCAATACCGCAAAAAGATTACTATGTTAGTAATGCATTTATCACGTTTAATACACAATGTAGGAGATTTAATCACTTATATCTTCACAAACCCTCTTAGTGTGAACGAAATCACGAACCCCTTCACTTTGCAAGCCTCTCAATCGCCTTACAATCACCTCGTAAGCATTGTTCACAGGGGCTATTTGCAATCGAAGAGAAAGGGAGCGAAAATGTGGCTCACTTCTGCAATTGAAGCTCGTCGTAGAGAAAGGGGGAAGCTTGTGCGATTCCTTGCTCACTTGCTCATTGCCATAAGGCTCACTTGCTCAAGGAAGCTCATCATAGAGAAAAACGCTTCTCTCGCGCTTATGGTAGAAAGGGGGAAATGAAATGGGGTAAACCTAAATTGGGGTAAACATTCACAAATGAGGCTCACTCTAGCACTTGGTAGAAAGGGACGCAATGTGAAACTTACTTGGTAGAAACAAAATGGGAGGTGCACAAGGTGAAACTCAAACAAAATGGGAGGCAATACTGAAATTGGGAGAGGGGGAAACGTGAAATTTACTACGAAACTTAACCTAATATTTTTTCTTTTAATTAAGTGAAGCATGTGTCGGTCATCTAACGCTACCAACTGAGTCATTATGAGTCGATCATATGACGCCACCCATTGATTCATCATGTTGGCTTATTTTCCTTTAATTAATATCCATAGAGTGGGTTGTGCGTTGGTTTAGCCGACGCCTTTTGCGTCCTCACAACGACCGACGCCATTTTTGGAAGCTAAACAATAACATTCTTGTAGTGGTTCTTTTACTAAATTCTTAGTTGGAGATGAAGTATAAAGAGCTTGGAGTAGATATCAAATGAAACAGAAGAGGAAGTAATTCATGTTTGAATTTTTGCTTATCTCTCTTTTAATGTAAGTTTCTTTTCATTTGTACATCTCTCTCTTGAATGAGAATTTTTTTAAACATCTATAAGAAAGTCTTTCAATTTATATATTTTTTATCTTAATTTTATTTAATGTAAGACTTTCGACTCATACTTAATTTTTTAATAAAGTAAAAGCTAGGGATTGTATGGAATAATCAATTTCTGAAACAATTTTAGAAAATTGTGCAAGGAGAGATGATGAATTTTATGACATAAAAAAAAAGTTTACTATAGAAAGTAAACCTTCTTTCAAAACCTTAGAGCTAAAAGTAGTCAATTCAAGGGTTTCAATAAAAACATACCAATTTCTTTGATAGGATGGTGTTTATAAGATGATAGAAAAAGTTATTCCATAAAGATCAAAGATGGTTTTACTACTAAGTAGTTGATCATGTTCAAATTATTTATGGGGGAAAGGAATATGTAACACAACATCTTAGTAGATAATGAGTGTGGACATGGCTAAATTTTTAAGGAAATGATGATTTTGGATTGATCGTTTACTACTAGACCAAAAGTTATAATTAATAGTTCGGGTGTTGCTATATATACTTAAGAATGTAGCAATTCTAATGTCATGATTCCCTTGTGATTGGCCCACCTAACTTTCATCACAAGATAAATTATGTCATCAACAACAATTTTCCCCTTAACAATTATGTCATTGGAAATCAAACTTATAACTAGGTTTTGATACCAATTGTTAGATCAAACGCTTACCACTATACAAAAACTATAACTAATATTTAATGTGTAACTCTTTATACTTAAGAGTGTAACAATTCAACTGCCATAATTTGATTGTGTCATGGGTGGCCTCCACCCCTTATTAAATGATACCACTTGCAACAAATGTTTGGTCTCTCAAGTAGATTATGAAAATCCTACAAGTTTTATAAATTGGTGTTCTTGATTATATGTTTAACATGTTAGATTTCTATTAAAAAAATAAAGATTGGTTAGAGGAATCTCTTTATCTAACACAATTTCGATACTCTTAAATGGAAAAGTAACAAAGGAATTTAATATAAAAAGACGACTACAACAAGGAGATTTCTAGCTCCATTTCTATTTACAGTAGTTGGAGAGAAGAATTGGTGAATTAAAGAGGAAATAATCCGAAAGAAATTTATTTAGGATATAAGGTAGCAAATAACACAATAGAGGTTAACATTTTATTTATTGCATAGGGACGCAACTACACAAAAATGTGGATGTAAACGACATTTACATTCACATTCAAGAGAATCAATCCAAGAGACTTAGTCTTCCATAAGGGGCTTTTTTGTATTTCGAGATTCCTTTAAAATGAAAATTGTAAAAATGGGTTTGTTGAATTTTTTTTAAAATAGGGATAAGTTGTCAGGACAGAGGACGACATTATAGGAGAAGTCGTCCTCTGTCCTACTGGTTTCTTTTTATATTTTTTTCAGAAAAATAAATCGTCTTGATAGATACCAATTTCTGTTTATATAAAAAAGTAAAGTCGTTATGTATCCTAACAATTTCACTTTTTAGTTTTTTTATTTATGTGTTGCAGTTTTTCAAAAATTCGTATTCTTTTTGATGAAATTAAGCTCATGCGCTTTATCATTGAAGTCAACATGAGACTTCATTTTATAATTAAAAATGTTGTTAAAAATAAGTATCAGAGGTTGCATATTTATCTGCATTCTCAAAAAGTACCCATTATTTTGTCAAAAATAAAAACATCGAGAATAAATAAATTATAGTACTAGTTTTGTCAGCTAGAATTGAGAAAACCAATTCCTCATTCATAGCAAACTAAATAAATTAATGTAATGACGTATTATACACAAACTTACAAACTTACAAAAGTTATCTTTTTACATTCCAAACTATCTGTTGGTTATTAGGAAAGAAGGAACAATAAGTTAAATTGGAGTTACTTTTCATTTTTGTCTTTAAGTTTCAAAATTGCATGTAAAAACTACAACTTTTTAACAAAAAAAATCTGAAAAGTAAAGTCGTCAAGACATATGATGGCTTCACTTTTTCATAAACAAAAATTGATCTTCGTCAAGACGATGGTACTTTTTGAAAAAAAAAAACCAGCACAATAAAAAACAATTTCACCTATAATATCGTCCTCTATACTAACGACTTATCTCTATTAAAAAAAAATCATCTAACCTATTTTTACCGTTTTAACTTCAAAGAGATCCTCAAAATACAAAAAGAAAAAAAAAAAAAAAAAAGCCTTCGAGTGGACGACGAGACAAACATAATGTAAAAGTAAAATGACAAGTGGTGGGTGATGATGAGATGAGATGAGATGGGGTTGATGGACAATGTTGATGCGATGTTGGAAAAGTCCTCTAAAGTGCAATTGTTGTTCAGATCTACAACTTCCTAAATTTTACAGTGGAGATTCACGTTGATAATAAAGTCCACGTTTATTCAATGTTATTTTTTATTTTATCATAACATTAAAATCAAGTTTATAAATTGTTTACTTGTCTAGAAAACTTTATTTTTTTAAATTGTTAACAAGAAAGATCCAATCCACCGTCTTTATCTCTCTAATGTCTACCTAGTTTGTCTATGATTGACAATATTTAGAAAACTGATTTTAGTAAATACTACTACTTTAACTCCAAAAATAAATAAGTTAGAACTTAATATAAAATATTTTTCTATAAATATAATTTTATTTATATATAACCTACTTTTATCTTACAAAAATAATTTAAATTTACTTTTTATTTCTTATCTTTATCTTCTAGAAACCTTGGAAAAAATTATTGGAAACAGGTCCTTGATTTTCATCTTTAACATGGTTTCGTGAAGATTCAAGAAAATTTTGTATTTCTCTTTTTCTATGGTGATCTCAAAGAAGTGTGTAGAAGGAAGTATTTTCCTGAATTTGTAGCTGCGTAAGTGTCTTGAATTATAGAACTACTAACTAAGGAGTCCACGGTGTTGATCTCATGAAGTTTAAAGAAAAAGTAATCTTTGCTTCTCATTATTATTATTATTATTTTCACTGTTTCTCCCTAATTCAAAGGAATTATTTGGACTTCGTGTTTTTGAAAGAAAGAGTTTCTTGCCCAATTTATGTCCATGGTGGGAAGAAGTAGCGTAATTAAATGCCTTTTGGTTTATATGTCGGCGGTATATTCTGAAACAACTTGGTATCAATAACTGTAACCATATATTTATGCATGATTGAGCTTCTAGATAAATCACAATTTCAAACTTAAACGTGACCAATTCATATACACAAAATATACTAACTAAAATAAAATTTACGTAAAATATTAAACCCCTTATAAATTATAATTTTTTTTTCATAATAACTAGTTTGATATGTTTTATTTTAAAATATATTTTAATAAATGTTGTATATGATTACTTAAATCAGTATGCGTTCATGAAAAACAATCTAAATGTAATGTTTACGTAAAATATTATTATAATGAGTTCGTTCTAGAAGAGTTTTGGACACATCCAATACCACCAAACTAAATGTCCAGCTCAAAAGGTTGCACTGATAATTTCTTGGAGCATAACAACCCCAATACCACATGAAATATTAAATAAAACCTAAAATTTATTAGCATTAACCAACAATACAGAGACTTCACAGGAATCATTGGTGGTCGTGACATTTCTATTTAAGTTGAGGTGAATTAAATTTAAAATTAAATGAATTATCATAGATTTATTTTAAGAAAATGTATTGTCCGTTAAATTTAATTATTATTATTATTATTATTATTATTATTATTTCATTATCAGATTATCTAATTATCATAAAAACAATAAATTTATAATCTATAAAGAAATACAATCTTTATCTTATAAATTAATTTTATAAATTTAAGTTAAATTTAAAATTTACTTTAATAGTTGACTTTTTTAGAAGTTGGATGAGAGGAATTTTATAAAATGTGGATAAACTAATAGTTCTACCGAGATATTCAAGCTCTTGGACATTTCTTTTATGTTAAATTTTAACTTATTTTTTCTTTTTCTTTGATATTTGTGTAACAACTTGAGTCGTGAAACAACAACCTTAAAAGTGAGGCAACACATGGAACTTTCATATTAATTACATGAGATCCGCAGCCATAGTTTTAACTTACATGATGAGAAATGGACAGAAAATAAGCAGACATTGCCTAACAACTAGAACGACCACATGTTCCTGTCACTGCTCACTGTATTATTGACTCTTTCATCTTTTGTTTTTTTTTTCTGCATATTTAGGCACCATGTTCTGGAACAATATGCTAGTGTGCATTCTTTAATGGTTGCCCCTGATTCTGGTACTGTATATTTTTGATTCTTAGTTCACTTTTTTCAGTGTGAACGTTGCGCTGTATTAAATTAAGAAAAAAAGTTAATTGTTCTTTATTTTCAAAACAAAAAGTGCCAATCAGCTTTATATCTTGCTTTCACCTTTGTTTTATATTTTATTTCTACTTAAAATAACAAGTTTAAACTGATTTAAAAATATGGAAACTTTATATCTCTACTAGTTATATTTCACTGCAGAAAAAAGATAAAAAAAAGGTTATTGTTTAAGTATGTGTACTTAAACTTAAGAACATATTTTTTCTAAAATTCCTATTAACAAATCATTTAAATTATTTATGTCAATTGATATCTTCCACTATTGTTATTCCCACTATAAATAATGTTAAAAATATTTATAATAGTTATTACTCATAATTATAAAATATCTTATAATCTAAAATTAGAAAAAATAAATCAATCTATGATTGTTTAGTTTATTTTTTAGAAAATCATATTAAAATATAATCATAATTATCCTATAATATGAAATTAGGGAGAATAAATCAATTCATGATTGTCTAACTTATTCTTAAAAATCATATCAAAATATTTAGAAAAAAAAATTAATTTCTGATTTACAATTTACCATTACTTTTTCTTTGTCTTTTTTAATTTTTTTTTAGAAAAACTTTTCGATATTCTAGAAAATAAAAGAAGAAAAGAAAAACAATTTGAATCTGGCCAAAGTTCATTTCAATATAAGGAAAGCAATAAAATTGTTTTGAAGTTTTTTTTTTTTTTTTTAAATAATGATGATGGCTTGTAAGATATATCACCAAAAGGGTTTTCAAAAACAAGTATTTCTGTCTCTAATTTTCCTTTAGAAAACCAGAATTGTCCTTGTTATGTGACAGATACACAGGTCCTAGATTTTTATTTTTTATTTTCTTCTACATGGACCCTTTCTAGATGAACAAGTTGTGGTCAATGGTAAAGACTCTGGAGTCAGTGCATGCCCAATTTATGATCCAGAGTCATTCCCCTGTCACAATGTGTTGCCAATTTTTCAGTGCTGGTCCATCAATGTTTTTGTCATATTTACATTAAATAATATACTACTTTAATCCCTCAAATATTAAAATAGATTAGATAATGTACTATTGTCTAACTTATATATTATATACATTATAACGACGGTGGGTATTTTACCTGCATTTTCTATATGAAAAAGACAAGTTGGTATGTACTATCATGCATTATTACGATGTTACTTTCATGAAAAAATAAAATAAAATACTTTTAAGAGAATTCAGAAAAGCAAGCCCTAGTATGATGGATAATAGTTTATAATATCCTTTCACGCTTAAACTAGTTCTTAGTATGATGAATAATTTAATTAACTCGTAAAAGGAAAACACGTTTTATTTGATTTTGGGATGTATAAGTAAGTTTGCATGAAAAAGAAAAAAAAGTTGTCAGCCAATAGCAATTGGTTTTCCAATATCAGTGAATATAAATTATAGTGAGATAGTGGTGTGATGAATAGAAATTAATAAAGTAATTGAGTTTTCTATGATGAGATTATAGTGTTAACGGAGGCATTACAGAAAAATGCTAAGAAAATGTTATCATTTGTGGTGGTTCAAAATTAAGGTTCTTAGTCGCAAATAGTATTGATGACTATATAAAACCCTTCAAATGTTGATCATGGTCCAAATAAATAAATTGAAGTTGATTTTTTTTTTCCCGTTCAGGTGATATGAGTGAGATATGGTAATGAGACAATGGAGAACAAGAAAAGATAGAATAAGTATTACTCCTCCTTGGATCTTCTCTTCCATTTACGGTAGTTTTTTCTCTTTTGGGGTTACAGAGAAATATGGTTTGTGAATTAGATGTTGAGACGATTCTAATAAGACCTGTGGTGTGGGTATTTATCGCAAAATCAATCTTTTCTTATTCAATCATGCTCTCATTGAGTTTTTGTTTGTTTTTCTCTATCACAACTGCTTTCTATTGACTTATTTAACATACTTACTCAACTAGATATGAGAAGTAAAACAAGCATAAAATAACTAAAATACACTAAATTTAAAAATATAACAAGATAAAAGTTAAAAAATAGTTTATTTATTCATAACTATAAATAAAAGAAAAGATAAAAATAGATGTTATGAATCGGTCCTAATCATGAAAATAAAGTTTAACAACTTCACTATTTTCTAAGAATAATTATAATAGCTCAATTCATATAATTTATGCTAAAAGCAAAGGCTAAAAAGTCTATATAATGAAACCAACATCACAAATTACTTTAACTCATAGCCGCTCTAGTATTATATATATATATATATATATATATATATATATATATATATATATATATATATATATATATATATTAGGATTTCATTATTATTAGTAATTAAGCGATATAGTACTAGATAGACCTTGATTTGGCTCTCATTCATTCCTTTGTTAGCATAAAACTTTTTTCCCATTAAAATAAAAACAATAAAAAATTAAAAAGTTTCACCTCACCAACAATTCTTCTAAAGACATTTTGGTTTACGATAAGAACATTAAATCTTTACCTTGAAATCTTAGTAAAATTAGTCTAAGCCATACAAATTTATGCTTTTACATACAATCACTTTCTCAACTTCATTCAACGAGATAAACACATTTTAATAATCAATCATCTCAAGCTTATATAGAAGAGATGCAACGAAAGAACAATGAAAACATACACATGAGTCTTGCATTACACACTTAACTTATGAAGAGTTATTGACGAAGGTGGTGGAAAAAGAGCAAGCATAGTTGTTGACGAAGGTAGGATTTAATTCGGGAGCGAACGAAGTTAGTTTTGGAGTTGTGGAGGAAGGTAGCTATTGACGAAGGTAGGTTGAAGAAGCTGCAACGATTTGGAGCAAGTGCACACGAAATAAGCTTTGGGGAAAAATCGAAAATCAGTAAATTTGGGAAAGCTGAAAAGAATGGAGGGAAACAATAAAAATAGATTAGCCACAGAAATACATCTAATTTGGCACCGAATACTATTCAATCACTAATATTTAGCTAGTGAAAAATTGGACTTATGTGTTAGTCATCAAAACTCTCTCGGTCACTATTTAGCCATCAAAACAAATTCGGTTTTTACAAAATCACTTTATTTATCACTTTATTTAGTGACTAATTTGGTAGCTAAATTGAATAATTTATTCTGCTATTCATAGTCACCAATTTAGTGATTGAATCTTTATTATTAATTTTTTCGGTCGCTATTTCAGTCGCTATACAAATTAATTCAAAAAATAAGCAATTTGCTCACTATTTAGGTGGCTAATTGAGGCTGATTGACATCTTTGAGTATTTCAATCACAATTTTTTACCACATTATTTCGGTGGCTAAATGACTTTTTTCTACTAGTGTATATAAGTTCATGATTTTTTTAATTTTTTAATTTTTTTAATTTAAAAAAACGTTGTTCACGTGTCATTTCCTTTCGTTCACTTCAATCCCTATATTCATTATTTCTTTATCCATTCTGTTCCAAATTTTGTTAAAATAGAATAATTATGTCTCTTCCAAATTAAGAACAAATTTAATTTTTATACAAATGTTAAACTAACTTTTTTATTAAAATTGATATTTTTTTAAATAAATTATAAATTATTAGATTTAATTAAATATTTAATATAATTTTTAGGTTCAATTATTACATGGAATATAATTATTAAATATTTTCTTCTAATAATTATATTTTAAATATACTAATATTTTTAAAATTGACATTTAAAATTATTAAAATATTAAATTTATGTTTTACTAATAATTATATTCTATTTAATAATTGAATCTAAGAATTATATTCAATTTTTAATTAAATCTAGTAATTTATGATTAAATTTCAGAAATAACTAATAAAAATGTGAATTTTAATAAAAATATTAGTATAATATTTATATAAAAATTAAATTTGGTTTCAATGTGGAAGGGATAAAATTGTTCTACTAATAAAGATTGGTACAACATTAAAAAAATAACGAATATAGCGACTGAATTAAATAAAGAGAAATGACATAACCACGAACTAACACGTGACACTGACATTGACATGTGATGTGATGTTGACTTGACACATGAACAATTTTTTTAAATTAAAAAAATACACAAGGTGACATATAACATGCATTGTTCACGGGTATTAACTATTTAAATATCGTGAGTAAAAATGACTAAAATGACAAAAAAACGAAAAATAAAACGTATTTGAACACTAAAACTAAATTAGGACTAAATTGAACAAACGTCATGAAAATAGGGATCAAAGTAGTATTTAAGCTTAATTTATATATCAAAGTTATATGAAATGTGTAAGTGATGCATGAACAAGTGGTGATGTTAACTTAAATTTGTTGCATCTAATTACAATTAGTGAAGCTCTAAGCCCAACGGCGAAGCATCGTATGGGTTGGGTGTGAGAAAAGAAGTCTCACATCAATGGGAACTTACTTTGGGGCTTACTTTTAATGTTATAAAAGGAGTCCAGTGTTTTCTTAGGAAATCATCCCAAAAGTCTCTACCTTTCTATTCCTTTTGTTTTATTTGCTTGAGAGAAGAATTAAGAGAGAATATTAGTTTCTCCTCTAAGAGAGAAGGTTAGTTTTCTCCTTTAAGGTTCTCCTTGTGTTAGTTTTTTCTTATTTCTAAGAGAGGGGTTGTCATTATTTTCTCCTTAGGATTAGAGAGAATGGTATGTAATTTTTCCTTTCTTTGAATAAATTAAATTCATTGCCTATTATCTATTTTTGTTCCTTTATTTTCATCTTTTATTTTAGTTGTGAGTACTTGTGCTAGTACTCTGATACCCAATAGTGGTATCAGAGCTGTTGGTTCGTGTGATTATATTTCGCTGCTATTGTCATTAGAATAGTGTTGTGATAGTGGATAAAGTGTGGTAGTGTGAAAGTGCATGTCTAGGAAAGACTTGGTACTTAAGTGTGTCCATTAGTGACCCACCTCTCCTTCCTGGAAATTACCTGGTGCACTGATTCACGGTCTGCCTCCATTGTTCTAGTAGACAGTACTATGAAGTGCATAAGTCGGTTTTAAAGCCATGACAACAAGATACGAGATAGAGAGGTTTAATGGGAAAATTTTCTCATTGTGGAAACTGAAGATGAAGGAAATTTTGAGAAAGGACAATTGTCTAGAAGCAATTGAAGAAAAACCTGAGGGCATTACAGAAAAAAATGGAAGGAAATAAATAACAATGTTATAGAAAATTTGCACTTAGCATTGGCAGATGCGATTTTTTCCAGCATTGCGGAGAAGACTACAGCAAAGGAGATTTGTGATACTCTCACAAGCCTGTACGAGGTTATGTCACTTCACACAAGAATATTCTTGAAGAGAAAACTCTATACTTTTCGAATGAGTGAGTCCACATCAGTGACAGACCACATCAACAATCTAAATACATTGTTTGCCCAACTTTCAGCGTTAAATTTCAACATAATAGAAAATGAACGTGCGAAGCTTCTACTACAGAGTTTACCTGATTCGTATGATCAGTTTGTCATCAACATTACAAATTACAACGTTGTTGACCTCCTACACTTTGAGGATGTTGCCGGAGCTGTTCTTGAAGAAGAATCCAAGCGAAAGAACAAAGAGGATATGGTGGAAAGTGCAAGACAAACAGAAGCTTTGGTGATGACGAGAGGTAGATCAACAGAACGTGGATCTAGTGGGAGTCAGTCTCATGATAAATGTCAAAGTAAGAAACATCTCAAATGCTACCATTATGGCAAAAGAGGGCATGTGAAGAAAGATTGTTGGCATTTGAAGAATGAAGGAAAGAACTCTTAGGCATCAACCTCACAAGGTTGTATGGCAAATACCTCGGAGGACGAAGATATTCTGTGAAGAAGATGAGAGATTTGGTTAGTCATGAAAGCTTAGAAGATCGTGGCAGATGTGTATGTGCTTTTGGGAGATACGTTGCAGGAAGCTAATGCAATGGTTGCATCGACAAGTCAAGAAGAAGCGGTGTTGACGTGACATCGTAAACTTGGGTATAAGTCAGAGCGAAGTTTGCAATTCCAGACAGAACGTAATCTCTTACTCGGGCTCAGAAAGGTTGTTTTACCTCTGTGCAAGCACTGTGTGGTAAGCCAACAAACATAGTTATAGATCGCAGATTGCTAGTTTGACTACCAGGAAAAAGGAAAACACAAGAAGACTTGGTTTATTCTGATGTAAGGAAATCACCAGAGTTATCACTAGGAGAATCAAAGTTTACTCCAGGAGATTGTGGGTGTACTACGTCAAGAGGAAGTCAAATGTGTTATTACTAGTTCAAGGAATCCAAAACACAAGTAGAGCTTGAAACTGAGGGAAAGTAAGTGCTTGGACTATGCTAACAATGTGAAGGGGTACCACCTGTGGGTCCCACTACCCATAAGGTTATTGTTAAGCAAAAATGAAATGATGCTCCAACTAGAAGGCGTTAAAGAACAAGAAAACTTGGTTTGCATGGTTGAACAAATCTCAATACGGTTTAAAAAGGGCGCTCAGGTGTTCGTATCAGAGATTTGATTCCTTCATAGGCCTCGATTACAACAGACTGGGTGTTTAGACCATTGATGTTGTATGTGGATGACATGTTGGAGGTAGGCCCCAACAAAGTTCAAATCCAGGAATTGAAGGCACAATTGGCTAGGAAGTATGAGAAGAAGGACTTGGAACCAGCAAACAAGGATTTCAGGGATGCAAATTCACCGAGACAAAAAAAGATAGGAAGGTTTGGCTTTCTCAGAAGAAATACTTACTGATAATCTTGCGACGCTTCAACATGCAAGATTGCAAGCCAATTTCGACCCCACTTTCTATCAAATGTTCCTCACTTATGAGTCCTAGCAATGAAGCGGAGAGGATGGAGGAGTCTCGAGTACCGAGTGCATCGGTGGTGGACAACCTTATGAATGCTATGATGTGTACAAGACCAGACATTGCACAAGCAGTGGGAGTAGTTAGTAGGTTCATGGCAGGTTTAGTGGAGAGTAATGAAGTATTGACAAGAGGTCCTTAGAAGGAACCTTAGGTGTTGCATTGCGTTTCGGAGGATCAGAATTATGTGTCAATGACGTCTACGTGGATTCGATCCTACTGAAGTCTACCAAAAGAACAAGCAACATGAAGACAGAGAATAAACCATGGTGTGAAGATTTGATTAATTTCATCAAAATCTTCAAGTGGGAGATTGTGAGAAAAGAAGTCTCACATCGATGGGAACTTACTTTGGGGCTTACTTTTAATGTTATAAAAGGAGTCCAGTGTTTCCTTAGGAAATCATCCCAAAAGTCTCTTCCTTTCTATTCCTTTTGTTTTATTTGCTTGAGAGAAGAATTAAGAGAGAATATTAGTTTATCCTCTAAGAGAGAAGGTTAGTTTTCTCCTTTAAGATTCTCCTTGTATTAGTTTTTTCTTATTTCTAAGAGAGGGGTTGTCATTGTTTTCTCCTTGGGATTAGAGAGAATGGTATGTAATTTTTCCTTTCTTTGAATAAATTAAATTCATTACCTATTATCTGTTTTTGTTCCTTTATTTTCATATTTTATTTTAGTTGTGAGTATTTGTGCTAGTACTCTGATACCCAACACTGGGAGGGGCCATGGTCCCCCAAGATTTTTGAATTTTTTTTTAAATTAATATACATTTTGAAATTTTTGAAATTTTTTGAATTGTTTTTAAATTATAGGTAATATATTTTATATATAGATGAAAATTAAATTGTTTGTATTTTTATTTCTTTTATAAAATATAACCAATTAATGTTAATAGATAATAAAACATAAAATTAAATATATAAAGAATAAAAGTATTTAGATTTAATTAATCTTTTGAAAAATTGATGCAATTTGATCATTCTCGTTAAATTTATTGAAGCGGATGAACGATTTTCATCAAGATTGATAGTGAGATTATGTTAATTACACCAACAAAATAAGTTATCTTTATTTACAACTTTAATTTTAATGAAGAAGCATAAATCTGTTTCAAGAAATTTAATGAAAATAACCAAATTGCATCAATTTTTCAAAATTCAGAACCAAATTGAAACTAAACAAAATTGGAGGACCAATTTAACATTTTTGAACTAAAACAATAACCAAAAGAATAATTAAACCAAATATTTATTAAGATATTTTTTATATCCTTTCTTATTGTCTTGTTAATTTTACAAAAATTGTACTCATTTTTCACTGTCATATTTGTTTTAAAGAAAAAAGGTAATTATTTTTTTCTCTCATTTCTCATTTGTCTTATTTTTTTTTTTGAAGAAAAAAAGTAATTATCTTTTATCTTACTTGATAATAAAATATTAATTTAATAGTTAACAATTTTTTTTATCTCATGAGCCTTTGATATATTCATTTTTTATGAATATAAAAGAAAAAATAATGTATTATTTGTTTTTCATAACCGATTTTTAATTGTGACTTAACTATGCTATGTTTTTTCTTTAATATTTACGCTTCTCAATTTTTTAGTAAGGTGTGATAAATTATTTTAATATTATTTTAAAAAATAAGTATATTGATGAATAATAAAAGAATATATTCATTATTCAAAAGTAATGAAAGTGAAACTATTCGTGAAGATGGAAACAAGATAAATTATATTTTTCACAACATTATACTAAAGATTAAATTATTCAATTAGAGAAACCAATTTTTAAACCATTATACTAATGATCCACCAATTTAATGGTCAAATAATTACATTATTTTGACCCCTTCAAAACTTGTGATGAATATCCGCCACGGTCTAAGCCAATGCTAATTAACAATAATATCCATATTCCAAACAATTATACGTTACATCACTAACATTAGTATACCTATTCAGCCCAATAGGGGACACAGTCCAACAAGACCCAACTCATCCAACACACCTCTATTGGGCACAACACTCATACATCCACTAATCTCATCAGCATAATCGTAATCGCTCCACATATTTAGTGAGATATTAAGTCCTAGTCAAAATATCACAGTAAGACAGTTGCTAAACGGGTATAGCCTGACCAACGGAAGTCCCGGATTAAAATGATACTATAAATAGAAATATTCCATAGATTCATTCATATTCTCTCTTATTCTTTGAACAAATATATCAAATTCCCTTACTTACAGGTGGAACTCCCCCATACTTGGACAACAAGAGACGAGATTTTCAATCACAGTATCACTCGGGTGATTGTTTGAACTTCACCACTTACACTCGATATTCTCGGTAAGAACAATTAGTATTCACCCTTTCGATTTAATTTTAGCTTTCTTACTCATCTCGGTTAAGTTATACCGTTAATTAGCATTAAAGTTGTACTAAAGTAATTAATGAAAAAAAAATGTTGCTTCTACTAGTTAATCTATAATAGACTCAACATCAACGTAAAAATTGACGCTAAATAGTTTAACTTATAACTTCTGTCTTATGCACTTCTTAGCCTCTAACTTATCTAAATTTTAAATAATTTATAAACTGTTTTTAAAAAAACATATCCTGAACAATTAATTTTACAAAAAAAATATTGTAATATATATTAACCACCCCAATTTCAGGTCACCATCCGCAAGCAACTAGTTGTTGACAATAAACACAAACTGAGGCATGAATCATGGCCTAAAAGAGTGCAAGAATGCACTGCATCTATGGCTGCTTCTCATAACTTGGATGAAAAAATAAAATAATGGCATGACTCCATTAATTGAAGTTCATCCTTATTTTGAGCCTTCAATGAATCAAAAACTCAATATACTTATATTTTGCGATTCAAAATATGATTTTTGGGTATATTTATTATTATTTCTTATCAGTGTACATTGTTTTCCCCTCTAAATTATTCCTTACATGTGTTCAGATTATAAACGTCGTATCTTTAAACACTGATAGCAAGTATGCTTCTTTTTCTATGCAGGAACAGGAAGAAATTTCAATTTGCGCATGCACGTTTGAATTATTTTATTTTAGAATA
This sequence comes from Vigna unguiculata, assembly GCF_004118075.2. Classification (NCBI taxonomy): domain Eukaryota; kingdom Viridiplantae; phylum Streptophyta; class Magnoliopsida; order Fabales; family Fabaceae; genus Vigna; species Vigna unguiculata. Next base: position 35,748,261 of record NC_040282.1, read on the forward strand.
GTGATTTTTTATAATTTTTTAAAAAATTAACAAAAAAAAAAAACTGTTCTTACATAAACTCAATCACTCAAGCCAATGTCTGATATAAGTGAAGTGATATTGCTGTATTTTTTACTCATATTTTATTCATATTTTAAATGGTTAATATTGATGTTTAATTAAATTTAGAAATTATTAAATTACTTTTCAGTTAAAAATATTTTTTTTACTCTTTAACGAGTTGTCCATTTCTTTTAAATTGGATCTAACTATATATTTGTCTTGCTCTAAGATGGTTGTCGAAATCCTATCTTTCCATTAAATATATATTTCAATTTTTTTAAATTTTTTTTCACCAAAAACTTAATAATTTAGTGCTTTTTTATCGGAAAAAAACGTGTTATTCTAAGAAAATGTAGTATCCCATAGATAATTATTTTAATAAACTGAAAACTATACATTTCGTTCGTGAGTTCTTGATTGACCAACTTATAAAATGATTTATTCTTTAAAAGTTTTCCATCCAAACACAAAGTTACTTTTTTACAATGATCCAATTTAGCATATATTTTTCATTGTAAATTATTTTATTTTCCCTTTTTTCTTATCATACATGTGTATTCTAAAGAGTTTTTACAATTTTTTTTTTTTTATATTCTCCATTCAAATATTCTTCTTTTTTATATATATAAAACATGTTAAAAGCTTCACAAAAATGAGTTACTCTATAAAGTATATTTACCTTTTTAAGTGTAAACCGATGAGGGACTTCTTGCCAAGATTCCCTTCACAAAATTGGTAAAGTTAACAGAATAGCTATATTTGAAGTGTAGAAATTAAAGAGGACACCTTTATTAGTGTGTTCCAATAATAGAGGTAGTGGAAAGAGTAATTGTAACACACAACAAAATTGTGGATAATTATTAGAAAATAGTCATTTCTCAAACAAACGTATACGCATTATATACATAATAATTGTCAAGTGACGAAAGGTAGTGACATATGTTATAAAAATCAAGATTAAATGATTATCGACGAAATTTGTACATAGGAATTTTGAGAAAATGAGTATATAATTAAAAAATCTATCAAAATTGTAAAGTTAATTTTTTGTATTTTTATTATTAAAAGGGATATTTTAATAATTATGAAAATTCAATTATTTTAGTAATTCAGTGAAATCAATTATTTCATACAAGTATATTAGTTGTGTCACATTCTAAGTTGAAAACTTAAATTGCTAGCAAAAAGAAATATATAACTTATAGTAATTTTGTTGAATAACATCTTAAGTTCCGTACCATACAAGAATAACTCAGACTTTAAACCCGATGAAAGGATATACGATACTAAAAATACATTAGCAACTACACTTGTATCCACGTAAATTATAAAAGAGCTTAAACTAAATTCAATTTGATATTAATTATGAATGTAAATTGAACGCGTTTCTGTTTGTACTTGAGCTATGCAAAGTGACTTAATATTAAAAGTAATATATTTGGGTTGAAACAATGAAAAGATGACACATATAATTCCAAATAAGAGACGTATATTGTATCTAAGATTAAAGAAGCATTTTCTTAGAGATAATATTTTTGTATACCAAGATAGTTTATAGTTTCCTGTTGAAGACGAAGAAGGACATGTCCATTGATTATTCCGTGGACGATAATGGAGTTAGAACCCAACATTTTCTTCTTAGAACATATCACATGCCAAACAAAACATACATACAATAATTATTTTAGTACAAAATTATTTTAATATATATAAGTAAAATAATTTTGAAACTATAGAAGAAATAAGGTATAAATTTTTGATATTATTAAATTAGGTATAATTGATGTGGTACCTCAATTTTTTAAAATTGTTTAATTTAATATTCGAATTTTAAAAATATTTAATTTAGTATCCAAATTTTTTAAATAGATTTATTTTAATATCTTTCATTAAATATTATATTGTTTAACTTTTGTTGAGGTGACACAGTACAACAAAGACATGACAGAAATGTTTATGCATATGAATTTACTGTACCAAATTGAAAAATTCCACGATAAATACCATATTAACAATTATACCTATTAAATAATAATAAATATGTTAAATCACCTGATATCTTGAAGGAGTAATTTTTTTCAAAGATTTTGCTGTCAAACTAGTTGAGCAATTAAAAGCTATAAAGTTGTCACATCATCCATTAATTATGATATAGTGATATTTCATGAAAAAGATTAAAAAAAATAGAGACGGAAAACATAATTTACTTACATGGATGGAGAAATTATTATGCAACGTGACCGCCACACATCAACTTAAAGACGTAAACTAAAATATCGAGGGAAAAAATGGTTAAAAGACAAACTGGTCAAATTTTTTATTTAGGTATTAAAACTTGAACTTGAAAAACAATGCAGGAACTAAAAATCATGAACCCATAAAAGGATCCTACTAAAAAAACTTCATAAATAGATCTTAACATTGATACGTTATGTTGTTAAATTATTCTATGAGAGCAATATGTGATTAAGATTAAAAATAAATGAGTATTGATCGGTTAGGCTAAATAATACGTTGGTAAGTGTAACGTTCCATTTAATAAATAAACTTACTTAAATGACACGTCACATAATATAATAATATGAGTAGAGATACAGAGTAAGGACTCACTCCCTAAAGATATCTAAGAGTTATAAAAGGAAATTCTAAGGCACACCACGATGCCAAACAAGACAAAGTACGAGGTCTAAAGTAACCAGAAACACAACACAAATCAAAATAATACATGGGCCATAGCCCTAGCAAAAGACATAAAAAGAAGAGTCCAAGTCTAGTCGACTAAGCAGCGGAATCATCACCTCCCTGTTGGCCACGGGTGTTCTCGCATCTACTCACATCAACAAGTTGATGATCATCGCAAGAGAGAGAACCACACAGCAGAACACACAACAAATAACATAAGGGTAAGCTAGAGCCAAAAGTAGTTTTATCATGCAATCAGATATACCTTCACAGTCAAATATACATACATCATCCAAGCATGTTATGACCTTCCAATCAATAAACTAAGACTCGACTCATCCAAATTACAGATAATCTAGTCGGATTCAGCGGATGCTTGCACTTGTGGTGGATATCTCTACTCACCCCCGAGCTAAGTGTTACAAGTGTTACAATGTTTCAATCCCCCACACACAAGGTTAGCCCTTAATGAGTTTCAAGCCTCCTGCTACTCTCACCACAAGAGTCAGTCTGCTTTAAGTGAGACTAACTGACTCTTTAAAATGTCAGGATGCAACCTTACCTTGAATCCTTACCAAATTATATAAATGGGACACCACCATGAACTCTCACTATCAAGGGTTATAAAATTACGTCCCGACCACTAAAGCACGACCCTGAAACCTCACCTAGAGGTTTCAAGGAATTACGTACTGACCGTATACCAATCATATTCAAACAACCAAGTAATATATATTTATCATGCATATACATCTTATGTCAACCTTCATGACCAACCTCTTTTATATTCCAGGTCAAACCCATACCAACTCCTCATACTCCATCCATGAATATAGAATTTCAACTCATCTCATTACCATGCCACTTTCATAACCAATCATTTCATGTTCATCACATGCCAAGAATTATTCAAGTTCGTCATTCACAACTCATACACCCTCCCACTCATGGATATTCATTCCCCTCATGCCATTATATAATAATCCAATCAAATACAAGCCAAACATCCAAGAATAGAAAAAACACCAAACCAGAACGCACTCTCGCCCAGCTCTTCGCTCAGGCTGAAGGGTCTCGCTCAAGCAAGAGGGACTCTCGCTCAGGCGAGCTCCCTTCGCCTAGGCGAGAGCTCGACATACATGTATAGTGGCTTCTGCGCATTCTCGCTTAGGTGAGACTCTCCTCGCCTGAGCGAGACGCTCGCTCGTTCAAAAACAAAGCTGGTCACCTGAGCGACCATTCACGTGGAATAACCTGGGCAAGCCTTTGTTAATCTCACCTAGGCAAGGCAGGCTCGCTTGGGCGAGAAAACTAGTGCTCACCACTGTTCTCTCGAGTAACAGCCACCCACACACACCCAAACAGTTCAAACAGACATTTTCAACCGCTCACATATCCACACAGTCCATTCAATCATCCAATACTCGTAAAATAAGCAGAGTTCATGGAAAACACAGTAGGGTCTAGCTTCCCTTACCTGGACAATGCTAGATGACAACCTCGACACCCAAACCATCTAGCACAGGTAGTTCTAGGAACAAATTCAGAGCTGGAAAACAGTGAGCAGAAGTGGGTTTATTACGGAACCCTAATAATGACTATGAAACTAAACTAGAGAAGGAAAATCTATGAGTTGAAGAGCACTTACGTGAACATAAACGAGATCAAACGGAACTGGAATCTGATTAACTTTCGAAACCTTAACAGAGGGATAGACGACAACAGCCCTAAGGGGAAAAGGCTCTGTTTTTAAAAAATGAGCAGAATGGCTAGAGTTAAGATAGATTAGGTATGAATTTCCCCTTTTTGAGCCAGCTCTTAGATCCAATAAATTGGACAACCCTTAAAATAAAAGGACAAAAAAAATAATGGGCCTTACAATAAATATGTTATTCATTTCTTTTTACTCTAAGTTAAGTGCAAAATAAATCCTTCATCTTATACGAAAGTAAAATCTCTGACAGATACTAAATAGATACAAAATAGACACTTTCAATAAATATAAATATTTAATTATCCACTTGTTATTGGTGGATACGGAACCATAGTATTTGATTCATAAATATTCTCTATCTGCTAATGTTTTTAATAAATTTAAATATATTTTTTAATTCAAATGTTCAAAATAAAATTATTAAAGAAATATTAATCATGGAATAACCATTTAAAATTTGACTTCATATATTTTTACCTTTTTGTTTAGACATATGAAGTTGAAATTATTTTGTAAGAGACTAATTTTTTAAAATTTATATTTTAATATAACTCATTTAAATATACTTCTTTTAAAAGATAAATTTTTTTTGTATTGATATTTTATTTAATAATTTGATTTGATATTTACTTAAAATTTCATATATATATATATATATATATATATATATATATATATATATATATATATATATATATATATATATATATTATGTTCATGTTGGGTAGTATATAAAAGGGATGTTGTTAGTATTTTAACTAATTAGAGTGGTTGTTATATATTATCATTTGTACCAGCTATAGTAAAAGCATTAACTATATACAAATACCTTCAATATACAATAATTAATGTACTTTGTATGATTCTTTCTCTTTGCATAGAATATTCTTAATAAAAATTATTCACGTAACAAGTTTTGGAGTCTAAATTTTATTAAATTCAAGTAGCATAAAAAAAATGCTCTTTTCATAGAAATAAAAAAAAAAATCACAGGCCTTCTAAGTCATTTGTAACTCTAAATGAAGGAAAACCTACAAGGGACGACCCCTATAGTTTGAAGCTTTCTATGAAAAAAATAAAAAGAGAAAGAGAACACTTTAAATCTATTAAATGTATTAAAACAAATTCTTAACTAAAATCTAAGGAAAATAAAGATTTGTTTTTAAAATTACTTTTCCAAGGTTTCTAATTAAAAATTTAGAAAACGAAAATTCATGTTTAGAATATCTTTTCATTCCCACATTTGTATTTAATGTATCGAAATAAAAGGTACATTGCCTTATGAATAATTTAAATCTCCTTGAATTAGGTTAAGTTTTATATGTCATTTTATCTAAATCAAAGAGAACACAAGCCACTTTTTGAATTGCATTAGACCTTTTTCTTTTTCTTTCTGAAGCATTATTGCCTGGTTGAACTTATAAAATAATATCAAAATCAGCACATATATTTCTTCTAATAACGACAGATAAAAAATAAATAAAATGGGTGACATATCATATTACATATCACTCCATGATAACACATGCATGTGAGTGGTGTTGTGGTTAAATATTTCACCTTCTAGAAGCACAACATGTACATAAGCATAAAATAAACGATTCATGCTATATATATACTTCATAGTTTTCGGTCCATTAATTTAAAACGAAAAATCCTAAGGTGCGAGAACAGAAGGGAATATTCTCTAAGAAGTTATGTTTAAATATTTCTATAATTAGTTCGAATTTAATAAAAAAAATATTCAATTTCACAGTATTTAATTAATTATAAATAATACATTCTGTATATGCTTCTTAATTGTAACTACACGCTTAAGTGGAGGAAGTATTGATAGAAACCAAATGCTAACATCTAGAGAAGAAACTAAAGAGAATGAAGACAGTGAAAAAAAAAAGTGTAGTAAATTTTTAACAATGAACTAAAGTAATAAAGAAAAGTATCAACTAATGCATCTCAAAGTAAATTTATATTTTTCTAAAGTAACGACATAAGGAACAGACATTTATTCTCATATTAAATATATTTAAAAATATGTTACTAATTCTTCTACAAATTTAATATTAATCCAACTAGATCCAATCCAACTTAATTCTTATAAAATAAAAAAAAGAAGGTATAAATATATTAAAGACTTATTAATCTGTTCTTAAAACACTTTAAAGAAATAAAATAAATATTTTACAGCAAGAACTAAAGAATACTAAAAAATATCATTTGAAAACATTTCTTTTATTCTTATAAATAATTTCATTAACAAACCCGTTTACTAAGAATATTTATTAACGTTTGTCATAAATTAAATAAAGTGATAATCAAAAGTAAATGCGTAGTCAACCTTTTCGTTGAGTGAATTGTATATAAAATATAGGCTTAATAGCATCATTGGTCTCAAATTTTATCTACTTTATCTAATTTGGTGCTTTTTTTTAAAATATTTAAAAAATCTTAATTTTGGTAAATTATGGTCAATTTAATTATTGTTGTGACTACGTTTAAATTATTAAGAGAAGGTAAATGAAATCAATGTCACTTCATGATTGTTTTTATTTTTTTTATTTTTTTTTAATTTTAAAAAAGTTGTTCACATGTCAAGTCAGTCCTGTGACATGTAGCAGTGTCAATTCACATGTTAAGTCACTAACACTGCAAAGTGTAAAGTCAATATCACTGTCACGTGTCATGTCTTATATTTAATTTAGTTTCAAATTTCTTTAATTTTATTCAATTATTTAATCCAAATTTTAGTTAATTTAGTTCAATTTAGTCATAATTTTGTCTTTCTTTAAAATTGATCAAATTTAATTTTTATATAAATGTTATACACTATTTTTATTAAAATTCAGTTTATATTAAATATTTATTTAATTCTTTTTAAACCAAACCTAACTATACTTTTGGAAGGAAATTATTAGATTTATGTTTGATTTTTCTAGATGTAAAAAATAGGTTAGAGTTATTTTAAAATTAGAAGAGTTCTTCATTATTTTTAAAATTAAAAAGAAAATTATTCATTAATTTTTAAAATTGGAAGGAAAATTCTTTGTTATTTTTAAAATGATAAGGGAAATTCTTAATTATTTTTAAAATTAGAAGAAAAGTTCTTCATTATTTTAAAAATTAGAAGGACAAATTTTCATTATTTTTAACATTAGAAGGAAAATTCTTCATTATTTTTAAAATTAGAAGAAAAATTCTTCATTATTTTTAAACCAACTTTAAATTTATTTTTTACATGTAAAAAAGATCAAACATAAATATAATAATTCCTTTTCAATAATATAACTTTGTTTGGTAGATTGAACCAAATTAACAAAAGTTGAGACTGAATTAAATATAAAATACATGATATGTCATTGACTCGACACGTAATAATGACACTAGCTTGATACGATACTGTCACATTTCATAATGTTGACTTGACATATTTTTTAAATTAAAAAATATATATAAAGTGATACGTGCTAGTTATTATCATTTTTCATTAATTTAAACGTCATTAAAAAACTAAATTATCCACAATTTCTAGAAATTAATTTTTTTTAACATTTAAAAAATAAAATAAAATTGAACAAAGTAGACAAAATTTAGGAAAAATGTTTTATTTAAGTGTAAAGTATAATACACTTTTTTATTTTGCCAAAATTTAATTAGTATTAACATAAAAGAAAAAAAAACAAAAAAATTTGAATTTTCCAATAATATTAAAATTAATACATGTGGGTTCAAATAGCGACAAATCACACATCATCGAATCACAAAACACCACTTCATTCAGTGAGTAGCCATTGTTATAACCTTCTAGAAATCTAGGCATTTACAACAATAAAATATTATTACATTTCTGGACCACTTTAGCATTTATTTTACTCAGACAAATCTAATTTTGGCATTAATTTTGTATATCAATTATGATGTAATTCTTTTAACTTAATAGTTTAGAATTTGAGTAAGAGTATCAACCAGTGTAATAGTCACGGAAAAAAGTGGGTTCTATATTTTTATTGAATTAGAGATCTTAACTCCATTCAACTTGTCACAGGTTACGATTTAAATTAAGTTGGTCGACATAGAATTATGAAATATGAATAGTTTATAAAAATATAAACTATTATATTCTTAATCACAAAAATAAATACATGTGCATGCAGTGGCGGAACTATATGATGATAGAGGGGAGCCACAGCTCCCCCATTTTTTTTTTAATTTTTTATATATATTTATATATTTTTTTAAATTATATTTATATATTATTTATATTAAATTTATATTATAAAATATTATAATATAAAATAAAATAAAAAAATTTAATAGAGACATTGATTTATAAAAGAGATTAGATTTTTTTTTTCTGACTATAAGATCTTTTTATTATGTAAATTATCGTGTGAAAAAAATAAATACAAAGAGATAGATTGGAAAATAAAGGTTGAGAAACACATAGAGTGAGATTGAAGTATACATTCTTGCATGATCTCTCACAGATCAAGATTAGTATCTTATTATGATTTATGTATATTAAATTTATGATTCTTTTTAGGATGTTTCTCCCAAATTAAGTTTATCTCAAATTAATATAAACCCTAATTATGATTTTAAAGATTCTTTTATGAAATTGGTATAAACCCTAATTATAATTCTTCCCAAATTATTATAAGCCTTAATTATGAAATTTAGGGATTTTGTATTCTTCGGTGCCTATGGTATTTTTTTTTTAAATTTTGAATTTATACAATGTTGCTTATTCAATTAAAGTGGTATGAGTTTTGTTATGTTTTGCACTGTGATAATTGTAATTTGTGAATATAAATTTTAGTTTTTTTAGATATGCGATAGGTGATAAATTTACATTAGAAAGATTATGATAAGAAGTAAAAAAATTAATTCTTTTTTTTTTAAAGAGGAAGGTTTATGATAAAGATGAAAAAAATGCATTTACATTAACTGAACTTGAGAAATTTCATGAAAACCAAGAATTCAAGATAATCAAAAACAAATCTCTAAAATCAAATTGATGAGATACAAAGGACTTATCTAAAATGATATTCATGGTTTGGTATTATGATATAATAGCGAATGATAGTAATATTTTTTTAAATTCTACTATTATGTGTCCTTGTTTTAAACAGAGGAAATAAAGAGAAAAGATGAAGAGTCTTTTTTTTCTAACTAAAAACAAATTATATATAATAAATCTAATTTGACACCCCTACATTTTTTATCCAAGTTCCGCCACTGTGTGCATGGTATAAGCAGCATAGCAAATAAATCAGTCAATTTTAAATTTAGAAAATAAATATATATAACTGTATTAAATATTTTTGCAGCTTTATAACATAGTTTAAACCAGCCGACATATAATCCAAGACACACTCACCTTGTTCTGTCCATAAATAGAACAAGAAACTCCTTTTGTCCACTCACACACCAAAATTCCTTAGAAAAGTGGAGAAAAACAAAAACAAAAGACTCTCTTGAATCGCCATGACCATGAAGAAGGACTCCATTGTTCTGTACTCAGCTTTGGGAAGAGGACACCTAGTTTCAATGGTGGAACTAGGCAAATTCATATTATCCCACCACCCTTCTCTCTCCATCAATATCCTCTTCCTCACTCCACCCCCTAACCAAGACACCCCCACCTCCCCCACCGCCTTCACCTGCGCCGCCACAGCCAAATACATCGCCGCCGTCACAGCCGCCACCCCCTCCATCACCTTCCACCGCATCCCCCAGATTTCCCTCCCCACCGTCCTCCCTCCCCTAGCCCTAAACTTCGAGCTCTGCCGCGCCACCACCCACCACCTCCGCCGCATCCTCAACTCAATCGCTCTCTCCTCAAACCTCAAAGCCGTCGTTCTAGACTTCATGAACCACAGCGCTGCACGTGTCACCCACACGCTTCAAATCCCCACGTACTTCTACTACACTTCCGGCGCCTCCACCCTCGCCATTCTCCTTCAGCAACTCGTCCTTCACGAAAACTACTCCGAATCCATCAAGGATCTGAACATGCACCTCCTCATCCCCGGGCTTCCCAAGATCCACACCGATGACTTCCCGGACACGGTGCAGGATCGTGCAAGCGAGGCTTACAAGGTTTTTATCGACATCGCCACGTGCATGAGGGACAGCGATGGCGTTATTGTAAACACGTCTGAAGCCATGGAATGGAGGGCTATAGAGGCCTTCAACGAAGGGTTGATGGAAGGAACCACACCACCCGTGTTCTGCATTGGGCCTGTGATTTCTTCCGCCCCTTGTAGAGCAGACGATGACGGGTGTTTGAGTTGGCTCGACTCGCAACCGAGTCAGAGTGTGGTGTTTTTGAGCTTTGGAAGCATGGGAAGGTTCTCCAGGACGCAGCTGAGAGAGATCGCTACTGGGTTGGAGGAGAGTGAGCAAAGGTTTCTGTGGGTTGTGAGGAGCGAGTTCGAAGATGGTGACTCGGGGGAGCCGACCAGTTTGGAGGAGTTGCTCCCGGAGGGGTTTTTGGAGAGGACAAAAGGGAAGGGGATGGTGGTGAGAGACTGGGCCCCACAGGCTGCGATTCTGAGTCATGACTCAGTGGGTGGGTTCGTGACTCACTGCGGGTGGAACTCGGTGTTGGAGTCTGTGTGTGAAGGGGTGCCCATGGTGGCATGGCCTCTTTATGCAGAGCAAAAGCTTAACAAGGTGATTTTGGTGGAGGAAATGAAGGTGGGTGTGGCCGTGAAAGGGAACAAAGAAGGGTTAGTGAGCTCCAGCGAGTTGGGTAACCGAGTGAAGGAAGTGATGGACTCAGACAAAGGGAAAGAAATTAGACAGAATATTTTTAAAATGAAAATTAGTGCCACGGAAGCAGTGGGAGAAGGTGGATCTTCCATCATTACTTTGAATAGGTTAGTGGAACAGTGGAAACAGCACTAGTAGTATAGAATTAGAGAAGGAATGAACTTTATTAATGAATAATATTAAGTTTAAAAACGTGTGATGCAGCATAAAAGCTGAATATCTTTCTCAATAGAGAATGAGTAGTTGTGGAAGTTGCTGTAAATTATCAATGTTTTCAAGATTAATTATGAATATAAATGTGTCAGGGGCATGTTTTCAAGTTAAATGAAATCGATCTACGAAACCAGAGTACTACAAAACATTCTCTGTACAAAATAATTTTTTTTATTTCTAGCATGAAACTCAAACTTAAGATAGTGTTCATTTAATTTATTCCTTAATAATTAGTCTTTCTGTTCATATAGCAACTAGTTTAATATATATGAAGCTAGGATCTCTGGAACATTTATAATTTTGACTTATTCAGTGTTGCGTTCGATGGAGTTTCAATCAGTCGGTGCTTGATTGAAGACTATAACATTTTCTTCTGCTATATGCGCGTCACGAGAATTGGCCATTTGTGTTGAAAAAACTGTAAACTAACAGGTAAAATGCAACGTAAGAAACTGTACATGAGATGATGGTGGAGTTTGTGTATTATTAAATCTGTCTGAATATAGAGATTTTTTTCTTATCAGCAAATAGGGCTAAATGCAAATTAATATGGTACTCTTGTAGATTTAATCTTACGGATTAGTTTATAATAATGACATATATTTAAGAAAAATGCTTGAGCAAAACGTAGAAATGTATATTAATTCTATTTATTTATATTAAAAAATAAGTCTATTTCATTTTCTTTTGTTATATATGGTCATGCCTGTTTTATAGGATTTGAGTTGTGCAGTTTTGTTGATTTTGCGTGTATCTCCTTTTAAACTTTTACGTATACTCTGTTATACTTTTTGAACCTGTTTTATTTATATAATTAATTTGTTTTGATCCACCCTAATGAACATCTGTAAATTAGATAAGTGCAATATTTGTCTTTTAAATTCAAATTCTAATGATATGGAGAGGGGAAAATTCAGCAAACTAATTGAATATATATATATATATATATATATATATATATATATATATATATATATATATATAAATTGGAGTGAAGGGATATTCTGAAATATGAGCACTTTGAAGTATAACTTATTTTATATTAGATGAGTGTTTGCAAGGTTTTGGTGGCTCATACCCATGCATTGGCGTGACAAATTGGATTAAATATGAATTTATAGATGGTGATGGCTTTTCTAATATAATGCGAAAAATATATATCATTATCAGAATCTTGATGTTCGTTGTTTGGATTTCTAAGTGTGGAAAGTATTAAGTTAAAAATATCGATTTTTTCTAAGAATGTAAAATTAATACCGCATAATTCTTTTAATTTTAACATAGAAGAGTGTAATGTTAAATTTTTTCTTTTCCAAAACCAACATCAACTTATCTTTTATCTTAGGTCTATCATCACAAACAATAAATATAAATATAAATATATATATATATATATATATATATATATAAATAAAAGAAAGCAAATAATATTATATTATTAGGAAAAGTATAGTTTGAGACTCTCTTTAAATTTACAAACACTTGACAACTTATTATACTTAATGTAATAAAAATAAATATAAACGATATAAAGTTGTAAGTTGAATATAAGAGAAAAAGGAGAGTATGAAAAGTAATATCTGCCTTTAATATTACTTTACTTTTACCTGACACGCCGAAATTTCTCAAAGTTTATGTGTTATAAATAAAGATTATGACGGTGGATTACAGAAGTCAAATTAAGTATGATAGAGCAGTAGTGGATGACATAAGAGAAAGAGACAAGTGACTGTACCTGGAAAGTGACCATTTCCGAGATATACTGAATTCCTTTATTTAACTACCATCTAGAAGGAACAAGCATCGACGTAAATGGAATCTTTGCTACAATTTACACATTCATGTTTTTATGTTTTTTTCTGGAGACAAAGAAATGCCTCGGAAATACTGTTCTTGCCTTGCTTCTCTCGTGGCTTCTGAGTTTGTCACGAGAATGATTCAGAAAAGAAGAAGAAGAAGAGAATATACTGATTAGATACGAAATTAAAAAAAGAGAGTAAAAAATTAGAATTATAATAAAGTAATTAAATTATTTTAAACAAAAAAATTTAAATTTCCCTTCAAAAATTTTTCATATTTTTTAATTTTTGTAATTTTTGTAATTTGATTTTTGTTAAAGTGACTAAATATTAATAAAGTATTGATATAATATTTTCAGTTGATATTAATTATATTTTTTTAATATTAGAAATTTTTTTATTATATAATATTTTTTATATAATGTAACGTCTCAATTTAGTAGAATAAATTTAATAAATAAAACGTGATATGTTTATAGTATAAAATAAGTACCAACGGAAAGTATATAAGAATCAACTATTACAATTATTCATAGTATACAAAAAGGAATATCCAAAGGCACAACAAGAATACCTCTAGCAGGAATTAAAAGAAACAATTGGCAAAAGGATCGTTCACTGAACAAGAACCTACCTAAACATTAGCGCCTCAAAAGTTGCTCAAAAGAGAGCCCTAACTACCACTCCTAAATTGGAAAGCAGCCTCACCAACATCTAAATGATCTTTAGGAATTTCCACATCTATTCACACCAAGGATTTGGTAATCATCGCAAAAAAGAAAAGTCAAACAGAGAAACAAACACCAAATAGAAAGGATAAGCTAAAGTAAAAGATTTGTAATCATATTATTGAGCAAGTAAATGTTAAATCAGGTTATAAACATACAAAGCAGTAAACACTCAAACCATGTGATAGTAAACAAATGCAAGACCTTCTGACTCAAATATCCGGATTATACTCTCGATATAGAATTATAACGGAAGTATGCACCTGTGTTAGTTTCTAAACTTTGCAGAGTCTAGACACAAGGGGTTATACCCCAACCACACCCTAGGGTTAATCCTATAATGTCTTAGGCCCAATACGTTCCAAGACTAGAACCTCCTGCCACTCTCATCATATAAATCATTTTACTCTATGTGAGTGTGAACGATTATTAGAATTCAGGATACCTTCCTTTATCTAGACATCTCCTATATCAAGGTATACACTAACCACACCATCACCAAGAGCTTCCCTTGAAATTCTTTCACCAACAACATTCCACATGTTATCTCAAGCATCATAATCTCATGTCAATGCACCACCTTCCACCCAACCCATTCTTATTTCATTTCATACCAAGCAAGTCAATATCACATGAAACATACATAATCACAGATTCATGCTTTTAAGAGTAATTGAATCAACCCACAAGTTCAAGTTAAAGTAAGGAATTAAAATTCTGCAGCAATTCTCGCTTAAGCTAGAAATTTTCGCTTAAGCTAAATTGATTTCACTTAAGCTAAAAATTCTCGCTTAAGCTAAACTGATCTCGCTTAAATTAAAAGTTCTCGCTTAAGCTAAACTGATCTCGCTTAAGCTAAAGATTTTTGCTTAAGTTAAACTGATCTCGCTTAAGCTAAACTGATCTCGCTTAAGCTAAACTGATCTCGCTTAAGTTAAAAGTTCTCGCTTAAGCTAAACTGATCTTGCTTAAGCTAAAAGTTCTCGCTTGGGCGAGATTGCAAACAGGGAGCACTGCAGGTTTTTGCGAGTTCTCGAGTAAGCAAGACCTCCTCGTCTGAGCGAGATAACTCGTCGCTCAAAATGGAAGCTTGTTGCCTGAGCGAGAGTTTGAGAAAAAATAAGGGCGAGCTTATGCTACTCTCGCCTAGGCAAATACTAAGAAAACATAAAAAGAAAAACTAGCTTCTCTTATCTTGAGTGGAGCTAAACTTGAAGGGACTCTTAGTGTAGGAGAACTAGAACCAAAACAACTTAAGGAGATGGAAGAAAACAAACTCAGCTAACTTGGAGAAGAATAGAGTTCAAGCCCTAATAGAGCTTCTAAAAGGAGAGAAAAGAGAGGATGGGCTGACTTGAGCCCAACTGAAAAGGCGAAGCCCAAAACGTTTTTTTAAACAAAGGGACTACATATAAACCCAAAATTAAAAGTTAAAAGAGCATGAAAAATAATATTTGTATTAGGTAAAGAAATATAATAATATGGAAGGATTTCTTTTTCTTTTCAAAATAATAGTTTATTAAAATAAAAATTATTAAATAGACATGTCAAAACATTATTTTCTTATCTATTGAAATATTATATCTCCAAATAGACCTTTTTTTTGTTTTTGATTTTTTTAAATAGGAAGAAAAAATTAAAAAATTCAAATTCAAATTATGAAAAATAATTAAAAATAATTAATTAAAAATATTTGGTTTATTTCTTTAATTAATAAAATAAAAAATAATTTATGATTTTTTTAATATAATTTGAAATTAAATTTGTTATTATTGATGTTTTTAAAAATAAAATTATTATAATAGAAAATATTTATAATCAATAATAATAACAACAACATGATAATAATGTTATAAAATTTTACATTTATCTTTTATTTTACATATTTTTTATAAATCATATAATAATAATAGCAGATTTTATTCTAAATTGTATTACGACATTAATATCCTCAAATTTGTCCCAAAAGAATAATTTCTTAAAAAAAAATATTCAAATGGACTCACTAAAATAAAACACAATTTTCCACAAATGTACTTAAGCCAAATTCTCAACTGATTTTTTAGATATTTGATATTCAATATTTCTTCAAAATTTAAAAATATTATTAAGGTTTGTTATTTCAAACATTTGTAACAAAATTATAAAAATAATGACTCGATAAAATTTACAAAAAGTAAATTAAAAATGTATGCAATAACTTTTTGCTATATAGATGATAACTTTTACGTAACAGTAGTTGTCTTTCATCCCTGACAAAATCAAATATTGCAAAAAAAACTATATTTCTGCACTTACAGTAGGAAATCAAATATAGCAATAAGATTAAATATAGATATTAACGGTTACTATTCATCAAACACTATAAAAATAATTATTTTTGACAGGAGTTATATTTGGTATTTCTGGAGGTTTTAACCCCACCAAGGACTTTACCAGAAATTTGTCAATCTCCTAGAAAAACTAGCGTCGATAATGAATTACCACGAAGAAGGTTTTAACAACCTCTGGAATTAACACAGATTACCGAAGGTTTACAACTGGGGTTTCAAACCCCCGTACTGTTGGAGTTTTGAAAAACCATTCGTATTCGCTGGGGTTTCGAAAAACCGCCGGTATTGGCAAGAATTTGAAAAAAAAAATCCTGGACTCTTAATCCACCATGCTGCAAGCGAATTCTCCCATTATGATGACAACTTTAAATATTTTTAATTGAGATTTGTTGTTTTGTTTGTTTTATACTTTTTAATAACATAAATTATAAAAGGCAAAACATTTAGGTTTTTACCATTTATAAGTTGCATAAAAGATCAAATAATATAAATGACAAAGCGTAAAATTTATAATTAATAAGTCATTACAATATCATTGTTCTAACTAATAAAATAGACATAATGTAAAAGTAAATAACATTATTTACTCCAAGTGATGGCTGTAATTTCCAAAAACACTTAAAGAGTATGAAACAAAAATGTTATTTGCATCACAATTGCTATCTCCTCTTTTCTTGTCCCCTGTGATGGAGTGAAAAGTAAAGTGGGAGTTACATATATGAACAAATCATACTGGATGGCAATTTCCAGTTAGGTAAAATTCATCAAAATGATTAAGAAAAAACAAGAATATATTGTTTTTTCTTAAGGAAAAAATACATAAAGATAACTATCAATAATTAAAAAATATACAACTTCGTATTTGATGGCATGTTTCTAAAAAGGTATTTGATATGCCATAATATTGTACAACGAAAAAAAAGGATAGTTGTCTTCTATGAAATCATAAACCACAAGGAAGCATAACGTGAAAAAATCTAGGTACTTGCCAGTGAAAAATCAATTGTAGGAAATAGAGATTGATACTCCCTAATACTTCTTCTTTGTTGTAGGGATGAACCCCCTGCATGAGAAAACACACGAAGAAATTTGTAAAGGTTCTCATGATGACCTTAATAACAAGCTTAAGAAAGCTTATATAAAAACTAAAAAAATGTACTAATATTGTCTATAAACATAAAATACAACTTCTGACAATATTGGGGAGGGGAAAATAAAGGAAGAAGCCATGTTTAACCTTTAATCTCACTATTGTTTACACAATTTTGAGATTCAGAAAACCACCATATTCATCTTCAAGAGCTTGAGGGAAACTAGAGTGAAATAGAGTTATAAAAGGTTGTTGTTCTGTAAACAAAAATAGGTACATTAGTTTAGTTTGATATGGAGAGTATCATGAGAAAGAGAGATAGAAAAGGAAAGAAAATTATGTCCACTGACCATTTGCTATCAGATCATTTATGAGATTGTTTTAATATACAATGCCTTCTCGGTTAACTCCACCTAAAATCAAAGTAGTTTAAACTTAATTGCATTATGGACAAAGTAGACAAAGTTCTACTAGATAAAGTCTTAAGAAATCCCTCAAAATCATGCAAAGTCATGATTCAAGTTGGACCAAAACATAAAAAGAGATTATTATAGTTTCTCACGAGGTAGTATTCTTGGCCAAGAAATGGAGACCTATAGGCATTGAATCCAATATCCTTCATCATAGTCACATCCCGCTGAAAAACAAATCATGGGTAAAAACACAAAATCATAAATCTATGAAATAAAATCTCAAAAAACTAAGGAAATTCCTCTTGAACTAGATATCTAAGTTCAAATTAAGAGAAAGAAAGTACCTTGTAGTGGTGGTATAAATCAATGGCAACATCCGCATTACTGTGGTATGCTATTCTATCTGAAAATCAAATAAAAATGTCTCAACATTTTGAGTGTGCTTCATTGTTCAACAAACCAACTTTGTTCTATAAAAAAGTACCTTGTATAAACCAACTTCATAATGAGAAACCCAAAATCAATTTGGTTAAGCACAATACATGATATCCTCTAGGGTGTTTAACACACTGCTAACTCCATAACAATGGCACGCCTAAGGAAATCACAAACATAGTTTTGTAAGTGGGGAATGCGTTTTCTGTTACGCATAAAGTGGACCTAATTTAAGGATATACTCAAACTCAAAAGGCTTTTAGACACCATTAGTCCCAAATCCAAATCTTACTGTTCAAACTTTGAAGTTTATTACCACTAGTTCACAATCCAAATCTCACTTATGAGCTATCAAAATTCATCTTACTATTCTCTTGAGAACAAATCTGGGAAGAACCATCATCCCACCCCATCCCCTACAAAAAATTTCCCCTCATTTTCTTCACACTCACAAGCTCCTTCACCCAAATCTCATAACCCGACTCTTGTTTCTGTCAGAGTAGACCCTTGGGTTGGTGAATAACAATCCATTGAGTCAAAAACACATTAAAATCTCCCTCATCAGAAAATACAGTTTGACTTATTGGTTTTCCTACTCTATTAAAACAAACAAACCACAATTATACAAGAGAGAAAAAGATAAAGATGAACCGTGATTCTGAAAGGAAAGCGCACACACGTTAAACCGAAGCAGCTGCGAACCTCCGAAGTCGCAAACCCCTAAAGCAGCCACGAATCGGCAAAGCAGTTATGAACATATGCACCTGCTGTGAACAAGTCAAGCAAACAAAAATCACCGAAGCAGCTGTTGTGAACCCACAATGCAGAGCAACCGATCTAAACACACAAAACACGGACTGAACCCGTGACATAACCGCCGTGAACCCCCAAAGCAAGGTCTCAAATGCACGGTCGACATGAAAGCAAAAGGCATCGCCTGATAACAAATCAAAATCCCACCGATAGTAACAGTGATTTAGAGCATGAGAAATTGGAAGAGTGAAAAGCAATTTCAAAAAATCAAAGAGTGCAAAGCGAATTACCAATTGAAAGCTGTGATTGAGAGCTACAGAAACCAAATAGCGAAAATTTTCTTCGGTGATCGAGAGAGGAAGATTCAAAGGAAATGGATGTTTAGGTTTCGCGATCACGTTTAGGTTTCGCGATGATATACCAAAAATAGAAGAGATAAGATAAAAATAAAGTAGCATTGAAATTTTAACTGGTTTTCCTGAAAAACTTTCCAGGGGTTTAGAAAACCACCATTATACATATTATTTTCCTAGAGGTTATTAAACCTCTCTTACTAAACCTCCGATAAAATTAAGTTTTTTTTTAAGTGAAAATCACTTAAAAATATCAAAAAATGAGTTTTAACTTCTGAAACAATTCAGTTGACCACATATTAGAGGCGGGTTCGATCGAAAAAAAAATTAATTTTTGTAAGAATGAGTTAAACTGAGTTCAATTAACTTAATTTACTGGTTAAACGGGTTTGAATCATGTTGAAGGTGGATTGATCCACTTAATTCACTAATACTTTTTTATAATATTTCTTTTTTAAGATTTTTGTTATAATTATTAAATGCTTCTAATTATATAGTTTCACAATTTCATATTTTTAAATGCTAGAATATTATTTAATAATATTTAAATAATTTCAATGTTTAATTAATTTGTTTCTCATGTTATTTAGGTTGATACTTTAATCTTTAACTATTATCTTTATAATAATATTTCGAGAGGGTTAAATATGTTTTTGATCCTTCAACTTTTAGTCCAAATTGGAATTAGTCCATTTTAGAAACTTTGAACAAATTTAGTTCCTCATATTTAGAAATGTGTAAATTTAGTCATTTAAACTAATTTTTTTAAGTTTATTTGATGTTTCAAACGCGTTTATCAAAAATTAATATTGAAGTGAAGATGTGTTAAACAATATAAACAGACTAAAATATTATAATGAAATGTGTTTGAGATCAAATAAACTCAATAAAAATTTGTTTAAAGGACTAAATCTAAGTATTTACAAAATTGAGGATTAAATTGGTTCAAGACTAATTTCAATTTTCACTAAAAGTTGAATCAAAAACATATTTAACCATATTTCAAGAATTAAGTGAAGATTTTGATTTCACAATTATAAAAATTAAATTAAGTCAATTCATTCTCATTGTAATGCAATAAATATATAAAAAATTACAAAAAAATTATTTGTAAGTGGGTCAACCCACTAATTCACTATAGAATCAAGTAACAAAATTTTTGACTTACCAAAAAATGAACTGGATTAAACTGATATTTTTTTAACTGAATTAAATAGTGTAAACCAAATTTGCTCACTTAAACATTTTTACGTGCACTAAAAAATGGGAGGAGTTAATCAGTTAAACCACTAGGAGTTACGACACCACCAACTGCAAACTGAATTCCCTTATACATCTCTCCTGATTGTAACGGAATGTAATCTTGATCTTATAAAGTCCAACTTCATCATCTTGCAAGACAATCATTAAAAAACATTATTAAATAAAAATCGAATTTACAAACTAAAAGTAATTAATTATTATATTAACTAAATTAGATATTATTTTATAAATTAAAAATTATTAATATCTAAAATATTTTTATTAATAAAAGGTTATATTTAGTTTATAAATTAAAATATAAATTAGTTTTTAATATTAGCTATTAAAATTTTAATTATTAATTCTTCAACAATGTATATATTTTTTTCTTGAAACTATCATTCAATATATATCCTTTGTTAAGTCTTTGAGCTGAAAGTTTTTGCTAAAGTTTCATCTTACTTCGCTATTACAACAAACTGAATAAAACAAATTTAGGTTGTATATTGATCCGGTGTTGGTGTAGGCATCTCTTAATATCTCTTAAAGCGACCTTGATGGCTGCCAGTTCCGATATACATAAAATTCAACTTTGACATCTTTTCATCGTAGATAGGTGGGTAATCATGGATAGGAATAGGTCCAATTTATATCGATGCTTGATCTAAATAATTGGATCATATTTAGCATCTGAATCATTTTTTTTTTCTCAAAACTAGTTTGAATTTTATTTTTAAATTTCGATCCAAATATTTGTGTTGAGATTTAAATTTAAGTTCAAATATTTAGGTCAAGTTTAAAATTTAAAATTCATTTTTTTATAAAAAAAAATTAAATTGAATTTTCTACAACTTATATTGTTGGGACTGACTTGATTGAATTAGGTTGAATTTCGTCAAGGGCTAAATTGGTCGAATAGGCTAAATTTTGGTTGTGGCATATTAGACCAAATTTCAGTTGGTATCGATTCAGTCAAATTTTAGATGGGCTGACTCAACAAAATTTTGACTTGAGGTTGATGCAGCCAAATTAGGCCTAATTTTAGCATAAATGACTTGGGAAACTTCAATCGAACTTTGCAAGACTCGGTCGAATACGGTTGAATTTCGTTTTGGACCTACTCTATTGAATTTTGGTCGGGCCGACTCGATCGAATTTCGATCGGACCGAATTGGTCGAATTCAAATGGGCCAACTCAACCAAATTTATGTTAGGATCGACTCGTCAAATTTCAATCGGAGCTAATGCAGCTGAATTTGGCTGAGTTCAAATTAACCAAATTTTGGTAAAGGCCGACTTGGCCCAATTCAACCGAATTTTGGTTGAGGCTGACCCGACAAAATTTAGTTGAATTATGGCTGAATACTATCGAGGTTGACTTTGACAGGTCCGACTCAACCGAATTTCAGCTCGACTCGACCTCCTGCTCCAATCAACCTATCTTGACCTTTAACTTGACCCGGTCCAACTCAACCTTAGGCCCTGGTTGGTCCATCTCAACTTTCAACCAGTGTATACTCGTCTCGACCTTTGTCTCAGCTGGTCTGTCTCGACCTTCAGTCTCGATCCGTCCATCTCGATCTTCAGTCTAATTTAACTAAAAATCTATATTTAAAATTTGAATTAGATATTTAGATTTTTCAAATTTAAAAATCTAGATTCAAATAATGATTTGAGTAAATAAATTGGATTTGAGTAAAAGTAGATCACATGAAGTAAAGAAAAGTATATTTTTTGGCTACCCGTAGTTGTAGATTTCTCTGCACGGTCCTTTCAGTGGTGATATTCTCTATGCTATTAAGCCCGAGTATAGTCAATTAACCACAACAAATCACTTAGCCCGAATATTACAAACCTATCATATTTAGGCTTAACTACCATTTTTAGCACAATATGTTACCCACTCAAACTATTCATCTCCACAGTTTCATGTAATCCTGTTAAATAATGTCATTTCCTCCCAATCCTCGACAAGAGATATTTCATATCTCTTCCCTTCTTACTTTTTTCTTCTCTTTAGATTTGTTGTTCCCCTCTCACTTTCATTTAGTCCCTTCTAACGTTCACTCGCTTTGAAGATAACCTCAACATAGATTGGAACAAATGCATGTGTCCAAACTTGTAAAATCAATCTTAGATATTTTATTAGTAATCTCCGACCAGGAATTCAGTTCTGCTAATTTTCCAATCATCTATCTTTTCATTTTTGGAGTTTACCGCTTTATCTAACAATCCTAATTAATAGATACAATTACCATTAATCATTTACTTTTATTTTGGTTAAATTATTCATTTGGTCCCAATTTTTGTATGTAAATTTGAATTTGGTCCCTCAATTTTTAAAAGTGTTAACTAGGTCCCTAATTTTGATAATTTGTTTCAATGAAGCCCCTTCCGTTAAAATGGCAGAAACGGTGTTAAGAGCACAATGACGTGAGAATGTTAGACTGAAACGTGTTATCGTGTCATTTATATTTAAATGCATTGAAAAACAGTTAAGAATTGCAATATATAAGTGATTTACTTTTTCTCCGTGATGACAGTGTGTTTGGGGACTCTCATTCCACTACAACCTTTAGGTCACTGCATTAAATTCAACCCTGCTCAATTCAATTTCAATGCAAACAAAACTTTTGAAACAAAAGATTATTGTGCATTTATATATTGAAATTAGTTAGGTTAAGAAATTAACCAGTAGAGAAAGGCATGGCTGACCTAGAAGGAGGAGGTGAGGAACCAAGTGCTTCAAGTGGTTTCTTTTGGGTAGCAGCAGACTTTTTAAGGGATGGCCTTGCAGCAATTCCAGAAGCATTTGATGAAATCTGAGAGCTTAGCTGATTAATTTCAGAAGCAGACTTAAGAAATTAAACCAAGATCGCAATTCCACTAAGAACACTATGATTTCAGTTGTTCGAACGCCAACTTTCCAGCAATGTGATCCCACACCCTCACGATTCTTCTGCAAACCCCTCCTTCCTCCAATTTCGGCCACAAACACAAACCCTAGAATAAACCCCAATTTGAAGCCTAACAGAGACGCTCATTATGTTTTCTTACATATTAAATGCACACCATTTTTCGTTTTTTCGAAATTAATTATTTATTACAGCATTTAAAATTACATGTGTACCACATTTAATGTGCCACTTCACTATTCAGTTCCGTTTAACATCTCCACGTCACTGTGCTCTTAACGCCGTTTCTGCCATTTTAACGAAAGGGGCTTCATTGAAACAAATTATCAAAATTAGAGACCTAGTTAACACTTTTAAAAATTGAGGGACCAAATTCAAATTTACATACGAAAATTGGGACCAAATGAATAATTTAACCTTTTATTTTTAATAGCAAACAAATAAATTATGCGTAGATCTATATATATTATACAGTTTCCATATGAAGTAAAAAAATAATTCAAAAGATACAATCTATATGATCTGAGGATTTACAAACATATTATAAAATGGTTAAGTATATTTTATGTTTTTTAATTTTTGTAAAATTTTAGAATTAGTCCCTTTTTAAAATTTTGATTTAATTTAATTTTTTAATATTAGATTTTTAATCTTGTCAAATTTATTTAATTTTCGATATGATCTTGTCTGTCATTGTTATAAAACTAAAATTTATAATTTGTCGTGCCATAAGTTGAATTCGCGGGTAAACCGACTATCCAACATTTTTTTCAACTTTTTAGGAAATGTTTTGTTTTATTTTTATTTTATTTTATTTTTGAATTTTTTCTTTCTTTTGAGCTTATTTATTTGCTTGTTTATGTGGACATTAAAAACATCAAAAGCCCACTTCACCTTCAAGGTCATATATCAGTACAATGGCAAAGAAATAGGAAAAATATCTCTATCAGTAACAATAGTTATCAGAAAACATCCACCACCATTCACTCTTTCCTCTATAAAATCAAACATTTGATAATCGAGATAATTGTCACTACCACTTTCATATTTTTTGTCATATCACAAGCATAGTTAAAGGAAGAGATAGAAAAGATGGGCTTTTTGTATACATCGAAGAAGTCTTATGCAGTAACAAATTTAAGATCCTAAAGAAGATAAATAAATATATAAGATTAAAAAGATAAAATAACTTTTTTTATATATTATTCTAGTACACTCAATAAATTTTACATTGTTTAAGAATAGAAGTAAAATCTAATTTAAATACTTCTTCTCTCTTTCATATACGTCTTTTAAAAATAAAATCGAAATTTCGCGTTTCAAAACATAAAATACCTCAAGAAAAGCAACACGATGATGATTCCTACCAATAACGGCCGAATAAACTTTGATAGGGTCAGAACATATATTTTATAATAATTTTATTAAAACTGAAAACTACGTTTATCCGTTGTGGGATTCCATACCCAGCATGGGGTCACATAAACGCAATGCCAAAAATAAAGGCTTTCACATCACTGTTGTTAAGACTAAGTATACCATAAAACGCATTCTCAAATTCAGAGGGACTACTTCCCATGATGTGGATGCTAGACAGGATATTCGTTCCTTGTGTGACTCCACTAGAAGAGCTTGAGAGTGACAATGGAAAGAGTTATATATTATATTTTTATCTTAATATAAAATACCACGTTAATATGTTTCCATATTGTTTAGTTTTTCTTTTTAGAAAAATCATTCATATTTATTTGCAATTTTTTAAATTCAAGCTGATATTAAATAATTTTATCAAGTATACTTTTTACTTGTCATTTAAGCTTAATTAATTTAAACATTTATCATAAAAGTGAAAAGAAAAACTTATGTCTACTTATTGTATAGCAGATAACATTTGTTTATTTCTTGACCGTTATATAAATCGTAAAAAACACTTAAAATGAATGAAAGTAAATAATATATTCCATCTTATTAGTAAAAATCAATATAGTTTCTATTAATTTAAAATTGAGAACCGAAAGAAAATATATCAAAACAAAATACTAATAAAAGTTTTTCATTTTCCAAAATAAACTTTTTTGTTCGTGTACAATTGTGAAATATTAACTCAATAAATCATTCTGACATCTTAATGTTTCATTCAGTGATTACATACAGATTTAAGCTCTAAACAAGTATATTAAATATTAACGCATACCAAATATTTACTTGTCTCTCTTAATTTATGCAGAGACAGAAATTTATTTATACAATACAATGTTATTACAATTTCCAAAATATATATTAACTATATGAATATAAATTATTCATTAAAAAATTTAATTCGAAAGGGATAAGAGTAAGAGTGGAAAAAAATTGAAATTGGGTAAACTAATTCATAATAATCCAAATCTATATTATGAATTTATCTTAAATATAAATTCATATTTTTGGATTTTAAATCTAATTCGCTTAATCAAGATTGGATTGATTAAGATTTGATCAATTTGAGTTATGAAAATTTGTGTTATCTGTGTAAACAAAGTTCTGAACGGTGCTATGTTAAAGAAAAAAAAAGAATCTAATTAGATTAGAACCCTGTGTGAGAGATACCAACCATTGGGTTGTCAGCAATGTTAATCTACCGGTTTTCTGTGGTTCTCATCAAACTCCTTCAGATATGATGGTAGAATGATGGTGATAGAACACAATAACATTTTCATAAAACTTTTTCTACGCAATTTCTCATCCGAAAAGAAAAAAAAAACTTATTTACGTAAAATTATGATATAATTTTAAAACAATTAGGAATAGAAGAAGCAATGGAACATAAAACTCAGAAGGATAATCCTAGATTGACATGTTTTATAAGAGAAAAGTGAAAATAATATGTAAAAATGTGTCACACTAATTTTTTTCGTACATAGAAACAGAATCAAATGGTGAAAGAACTTTTACATAACATGGCCAACTTATCCAACGCAACACGTGAAGTTCCACCTTCACCCAATGCTTCTGCAGCACTGAGTTTCATCTTGAAAATCCTCTGACGAATCTCTTTCCCCGTGTCCGATTCCATGAGTTCCCTCACTCGCTCCCCCAACTCACTCCCACTCACCAACCCATCTTTTTCCTCCTTCAACGCCAAAGCCACCTTCATTTCCTCAACCATAAACACCCTATTCAGCTTCTGCTCCGCGTACAATGGCCACGCCACCATCGGCACCCCTTCGCACACGGCTTCCAGCACCGAGTTCCACCCGCAGTGAGTCACAAACCCCCCCACTGAGTCATGACTCAGAATCTCCCTCTGTGGCGCCCAGTCCCGCACCACCAACCCCTTCTCCTTCGTCCTATCCAAAAACCCTTCCGGCAACAACTCGTCCAGACTCGGTTTCTCCTCCTCCGAGTCACCACCCTCCAACTCGGTCCTCACCACCCACAAGAACCTTTGCTCGCTCTTCTCTAACCCAATAGCAATCTCCTTCAACTGCCCCCTCGAGAACCACCCCATGCTTCCGAAACACAACAACACCACGCTCTGACTCGGTTGGGACTCGAGCCAACTCAGACATCCTTTGTCTTCTTCCCCGTATGGTGCAGAAATCAAGGGGCCCACACAAAACAACGGTGGCACGGTCGCATCCTCGTTCAACACTGTGTTGGGAATCAGAGTACTAGCACAAGTACTCACAACTAAAATACAAGATGAAAATAAAGGAACAAAAAATAGATAATAGGCAATGAATATAATTTATTTAAGGAAAGAAAAATTACATACCATTCTCTCTAATCCCAAGGAGAAAATAATGACAACCCCTCTCTTGGAAATAAGAAAAACTAATGCAAGGAGAACCTTAAAGGAGAAACTAACCTTCTCTCTTGGAGGAGAAACTACTATTCTCTCTTAATTCTTCTCTCAAGCCAAATAAAGTATAAGGAATAGAGAGGGAGAGACTTTGGGATGATTTCCTAAGGAAACACTAGACTCCTTTTATAACATTAAAAGTAAGTCCCAAACTAAGTTCCCACCAATGTGGGACTTCTATTCTCACAATCTCCCACTTGAAGATTTTGATGAAATTAATCAAATCTTCACACCATGCTTTATTCTCTGCTTTCATGTTGCTTGTTCTTCTGGTAGACTTCAGTAGGATCGAATCCACGTAGACTTCATTGACACATAATTCTGATCCTCCGAAACGCAATGCAACACCCGAGGTTCCTTCTAAGGACCTCTTGTCAATACTTCACTACTCTCCACCAAACCCGCCATGAACCTACTAACCACTCCCACTGCTTGTGCAATGTCTGGTCTTGTACACATCATAGCATTCATAAGGCTGTCCACCACCGATGCACTCGGTACTCGAGACTTCTCCATCCTCTCCGCTTCACTGCTAGGACTCATACGTGAGGAACAATTGATAGAAAGTGGGGTCGAAATTGGCTTGCAATCTTGCATGTTGAAGCGTCGCAAGATTATCAGTAAGTATTTCTTCTGGGAAAGCCAAACCTTCCTATCTTTTTTTTTTTTGTCTCGGTGTATTTGCATCCCTGAAATCCTTGTTTGCTGGTTCCTAGTCCTTCTTCTCATACTTCCTAGCCATTTGTGCCTTCAATTCCTGGATTTGAACTTTGTTGGGGCCTACCTCCAACATGTCATCCACATACAACATCAATGGTCTAAATACCCAGTCTGTTGTAACTGAGGCTTATGAAGGAATCAAATCTCTGGTACGAACACCTGAGCTCTCTTTAAACCGTACTGAGATTTGTTCAACCATGCAAACCAAGTTTTCTTGTTCTTTAACGCCTTCTGGTTGGAGCATCATTTCATTTCTGCTTAACAATAACCTTGTGGGTAGTGGGACCCACAGGTGGTACCCCTTCACATTGTTAGCATAGCCCAAGCACTTAATTTTCCCCAGTTTCAAGCTCTACTCGTGCTTTGGATTCCTTGAACTGGTAACAACACATTTGACTTTCTCTTGATGTAGTACACCCACAATCTCCTGGAGTAAACTTTGATTCTCCTAGTGATAACTCTGGTGATTCCCTTACATCAGAATAAACCAAGTCTTCTTGTGTTTTCCTTTTTTTTTTTTTTTCTGGTAGTCAAACTAGCAATCTGCGATCTATGACTATGTTTGTTGGCTTACCACACAGTGCTCGTGTAGAGATAAAACAACCTTCTTGAGCCCGAGTAAGAGATTACGTTCTGCATGGATTTACAAACTTCGCTCTGACTTATACCCAAGTTTACGATGTCACATCAACATCGCTTCTTCTTGACTTGTCGATGCAACCATTGCATTAGCTTCCTGCAACATATCTCCCAAAAGCACATACACATTTGCCATGATCCTCTGAGCTTTCATGACTTACCAGATCTCTCCCCTTCTTCACAGAATATATTCGTCCTCCGAGGTATTTGCCATACAACCTTGTGAGGTTGATGCCTCAGAGTTCTTTCCTCCATTCTTCAAATGCCAACAATCTTTCTTCACATGTCCTCTTTTGCCACAATGGTAGCATTTGAGATGCTTCTTACTTTGACATCTATCATGAGACTGACTCCCACTAGATCCACGTTCTGTTGATCTACCTCTCGTCATCACCAAAGCTTCTATTTGCCTTGCACTTTCCACCATATCCTCTTTGTTCTTTCGTCTGGATTCTTCTTCAAGAACAGCTCCGGCAACATCCTCAAAGCGTAGGAGGTTAATAACGTTGTAATTTGTAATGTTGATGACAAGCTGATCATACGAATCAGGTAAACTCTGTAGTAGAAGCTCCGCACGTTCATTTTCAATTACGTTGAAATCTGTCGCTGAAAGTTGGGCAAACAATGTATTTAGATTGTTGATGTGGTCTGTCACCGATGTGGACTCACTCATTCGAAGAGTATAGAGTTTTCTCTTCAAGAATATTCTTGTGTGAAGTGACTTAACCTCGTACAGGCTTGTGAGAGTATCCCAAATCTCCTTTGCTGTAGTCTTCTCCGCAATGCTGGATAAAACCGTATCTGCCAATGCTAAGTGCAAATTTGCTATAGCATTGTTATCTATTTCCTTCCACTTTTGATCTGTAATGCCCACAGGTTTTTCTTCAATTGCCGCTAGACAATTGTCCTTTCTCAAAATTGCCTTCATCTTCAGTTTCCACAATGAGAAATTTTTCCCATTGAACCTCTCTATCTCGTATCTTGTTGTCATGGTTTTAAAACCGACTTATGCACTTCTCACTATGAATAGTACTGTCTACTGGAACAATGGAGGCAGACCGTGAACCAGTGCACCAGGTAATTCCCAGGAAAGAGAGGTGGGTCACTAATGGACACGCTTAAGTACCAAGTCTTTCCTAGCCAGAACTTTCCTAGGCATGCACTTTCACACTACCACACTTTATCCACTATCACAGCACTATTCTAATGACAATAGCAGCGGAATATAATCACACAATTACCAACAGCTCTGATACCACTGTTGGGAATCAGAGTACTAGCACAAGTACTCACAACTAAAATACAAGATGAAAATAAAGGAACAAAAAATAGATAATAGGCAATGAATATAATTTATTTAAGGAAAGAAAAATTACATACCATTCTCTCTAATCCCAAGGAGAAAATAATGACAACCCCTCTCTTGGAAATAAGAAAAACTAATGCAAGGAGAACCTTAAAGGAGAAACTAACCTTCTCTCTTGGAGGAGAAACTACTATTCTCTCTTAATTCTTCTCTCAAGCCAAATAAAGTATAAGGAATAGAGAGGGAGAGACTTTGGGATGATTTCCTAAGGAAACACTAGACTCCTTTTATAACATTAAAAGTAAGTCCCAAACTAAGTTCCCACCAATGTGGGACTTCTATTCTCACACACTGCAATGGCTTTCTCTTCAATCGCTTCACACGTATTTATTATAATCCCAGAACTACCCTTCATGGCTTCCCCTACCTGATCGAAAATCTGGTTAGTGTGGCTCAAAGGGTCGGAGGATTCGTTTGGAAAGTCATCCATGGACATTGCAGGCAACCCTGGGAAGCGAAGTAGAAACCGTTGATCTTGGACTTGTTTTGGGAAAACGGAGGAGAAATAAAAAAGCACAATGAGGCTGGAGGCTGCGGAAGTGTAGTAGAAGAAAGTGGGGAAGTTTGTGGTGAGATTTTGAGTGAGAGTTTTGGGGTTGCTGAAGTTTAAGAAGTCCATGACTAGGGCTTTGATGTTTGAGGCTTTGGCGAGGCTTTGGAGTGCAAGGGCAACGTTTTGGGTGCTGTGTCGGGAGAGTTCGAGGGAGATGAGGTGAGGGGGGAGGGAAGGGGTGTCGAGGGGGAGTTGGGCCATGGGGACGCTGTGGAAGGTGATGGCGGGGATGGTGGCGGAGACGGCGGCGATGTATCGAGCGTTGGAGTTGCAGGCTTGGGTGAAAGTGGCGTTGGAGGATGGGGTGAGGATGAGGATGGTGATGGAAAATGAAGGGTGATGGGATAGGATGAGCTTGCCTAGCTCCACCATGGACACTAGGTGACCCCTACCTATGTTAGGATACAGAACAATGGTGTCTTTCATGTTGGACAAGTGCGTGAGTTGTGTAGTATGGAGTCTTAGGAAAGATGCTACTGGCTCTATTTATGGACAAAGAGTCATGTTTTCATTCTTTTGTCTATTTAGCAATGATTCATCCTTTATTTTGTGTAATTATTACAATTTTATTATTTTTCTTTATTATATTACATATTTTATAAATTTATAAAATTTTTTAAACGTATGCTAATGATCGATCAACCTTTTATTATACATAAATTATTCTTTTATTTATTTTCATTCAAACTATTTTTGTTCGTAATTCAAGTTTTAGTAAAACAAACTCATCGTTGCACATCTATTAACTTCCTTTTCCATCAATACTTGTTATTATAATTTATTTTCGCTTTGATTATTTCATTTATTTCAATTTTGATTGAAGAGTTGTAAGAGGTGTACCTTATCGATATTATTTTAGTACGGAACCAGACGATTTCAAGAACTCTCTATGTTGAATCTCCTTCTGTTCCCCTCCGACCTCTTCTTGGATCTTCTTGCCGTGTGAACCCCGAGGCTGGACAAGTCAAATACATACCTTTACGTGTTCACTAGGCCTTAATTTATACTAATTTCTTAACGGACCTGTTATTATTATTTGCGGGTCGTTTGTATTCGAGGATCAATTCTTTCCCTTTCCGACTAAGGTTGTATGCGTCGATCTTTCCTTATTGACTAAGATTGTGTGTCTGCAATTTGTCATAGATCAACTCTTCCCATTTGAACGAGATTGTTCTTCTACGCCTTTGTTAAAGATAAACTCTTTCCATTCTGAGATTTGTTCGTCTGTACTTTTGTCAAAGATCAGCTCTTTCCATTCTGAGATTTGTTCGTCTGTACTTTTGTCAAAGATCAACTCTTTCCATTCCGAGATTTGTTCGTCTGTACTCCTCCAAATATCAACTCTTTTTTTCTTGGCTGAGATTTGTTCGTCTATACTTCTCCAGATATAAACTATTTCCTTCTTGGCTGAGATTTGCTCGTCTGTACTCTTCCAAATATTAACTCTTTCTTTCATGGTTGAGATTTGTTCGTCTGTACTTCTTCAAATATCAACTCTTTCCTTCTTGGCTGAGATTTGTTCGTCTGTACTCCTCCAAATATCAACTCTTTCTTTCTTGGCTGAGATTGCGCACTACTCCTTTGTACCTCTGCGCCGTAATCCCATTTTCCATATGTCACATCATTGGGTCGGGATATACATGACCAAAAGGGTCGAGATGTACCCGACCTTCTTTGCCTGGCCATGCCCTCTGCATTGTGTTTTGCTGGACCTAAAAAAGTGGGGCACCCTAGAGACTGGCCGGTAAGAAACCTGACCCTGCTTGGGTCGGGATAAACCCGACCACCTACCCTTCATGGT
The DNA here is from genome assembly GCF_004118075.2 of Vigna unguiculata. Lineage (NCBI taxonomy): Eukaryota > Viridiplantae > Streptophyta > Magnoliopsida > Fabales > Fabaceae > Vigna > Vigna unguiculata. The sequence goes on from NC_040282.1 coordinate 35,780,670, forward strand.
TGGGCCAGGTTGTACTCGGCTACACCTAAACCAGCCCCCCAGTCTCGTAGTGAACGAAGTGAAATAAGAGGCTGAAATGTGTAAAATTGAGTATGAAGGAAAGAAAGAGTGTGGTTGGCCGAGATGTACCCGGCCATTCCTGGCTGGGATGTGGCTGTGACGCTGCCAACATTTGTCTTGGCCGAGATGTACCCAGCCATTCCTGGCCTGGATGTGGTTGGCTTCTTGCCTTCCTAGGTTAGTAAGTTCGCCTTTGTGTGTTGTTTTCTGTTATCTTTGTCATATTTATTTTATCAATATGGGGGGATCATCTAGGACGATGAAGCTTCCTTTCCCATTGATACAGATATGAGGGGATCATCTAGGGAAATGAAGCTTCCTTTCTCATTGATACAGATATGGGGGATCATCTGGTTAGATGAAGCTTCCTTTCCCATAGAGAAAATGCTAAAAAAGTATTTGATTGATGCACTTGATTTAAATGTATGCGTGCTTCAACGATGGGAAATGTAAGCGTAGAGTAATAATGATGAAAAATTATGCTTTATTTATTACTACGATGTCTCGTTAAAAACTTCTTGACCAAAACCCTCCTTAGGGAAAAAAGACCAAAGTAGGAAAGAGTACACCACTTATTATGCAATCAATCCACAAATCATTCGTAAGAAGTCTGAAAATTAAAAATAAGCATTTAACAAACTAACTGCAATACTTCAGATGTGAGGCGATCCAAGTTGCTGGAATAGGGACACCTGATAGGTGTTTCCATCTGTATGCACCCTTACCCAAAATTTCCTTGACACGGAATGGCCCTCTTCCCAGTTGGGTGAGAATTTCCCCTCGGGTTTCCGGGCAGGACTTGCCATTCGCCACACTAGATTTCCCTAATGAAAAGACTTAGGTTTGATTTTGGTACTGTAGCGGCGTTGGGCTCTCAACTTGGTGTATGGGTCTTTCTCTCAGCCTGTCTGCGTAGCATTTGCGCGCAGTTGGCTGGTCTACATGTACATTGATTATGTCTCCCGAAGTTGACAGAAATTTCATAGCTAGGTGATATATGGATATCATCGCACCAAACATGTTCAACGAAGGTCTCCCTAGCAAAATATTATAAGAGGTGTGAGCGTCAACAATAAGGTATCAAATTTTTACCGTTCGCGTCGTTCTCCCTGCTCCGAATTTGATGAACAAATTAATGAAGCCCTTTGTATTCACTCGCTCTCCTGAGAAGCCCATGATCAGCTCTGAGTATTGCTGGATTTTTGCTTCCGAAATTCTTAAATTTTTGAAAGTACCCCAGTACAGGATATCCACTGAACTACCCTGGTCTACCAAGGTTTTCCTTATTGTAAAGTCTTCAATCTCTATTGAGATCACCATTGGGTCATCGTGTTGGGGGTCAATGGCTTAGAAATCATCATCACAGAATGTGAGGGGTGGCATGTGCCGCCGGGGACATGTAGATATGACATTGACATTTTGGATTGCTCGGACGTACTTTTTCCTCCCAGACATAGTGGCTTCGCATCCTGTGAAGCCTCTTGATATATAGTTGATCACTCCTCTCAATGGTTCCCTCACATCCTCCTCATCATCTTTCTCGGGCTCAACCCTCCTTTTGGTGCCTTCTTCTCGCCTCTCCTGGTACCTTAACGTTCTTCGTGGTCGCTCCTCATATCTACCTTCTCGCTCTTCTCTAGAAGAGAATCCCCCTTCCTCCCGTTTGACAAATCTTCTCATGTGTCCTGTTTGTATAAGCTCTTTGATTTTATCTTTCAGGGTAAAACAATCCTACGCCGTGTGTCCATAATTTCGATGATACCGACAATGCTTAGTGGTGTTCGCGTTTGGGTGAGTCGGGACCCTTTGAGGGGTTATTAGGTCGGCATTCAGGGCCTCCTCCAAAATTCTCGCTCTGTTAGACACAAGGGGTGTGTACCTGTTGTACTTTGGTTGTCTAGAGTCCTTGAACCTACTCTCAGGTCGCGGCGCTAGCACCCTTTCTCTATCAATGTATTTCTTTTCTTGAGTGTCTAATCAGTTTGTATTGCGAAACTCTTTTAATTCTTCCATCTGCATGAATTTGGTTGCCCTGGTTCGAAGCTCGTCCAAATTGCTCACGGGCTTCTTGCACAAACTGTCAACGAATGGGCCAGGCTTCAACGCTGTTACAAGGTGATGCATGGCGACCTCAGGATTTAGATTAGAGATATTCAACGATATCTTCCTGAAGTGCTCCATAAACTCCTGCAAAGATTCTCTCTTCTCCTATCGTATATTTACTAACGCTAGAGAAGTGAGATGGTGTGACTTACTGGTGGCGAACTGAATGCCTAAATGGGTGACCAACGTATCGAAACAATCGATAGAGTTAGGTGGTAATCGTGTGAACCAGTTGAGTGCAGGCCCCTTCAGGGACGTTGGAAACACACGACAAAGAATTGCATCGTCTGAGGTATATAATCCTACTTGGGTGGTGAATACGTCCACATGCTCCTCTGAATCAGTAGTGTCATCATACTGGCTCATAGTCAATCCCTTTCAGCATGCGGGAAGTTCTACCTCCATGATCCCGTCCATGAAGGGGTGACGTCTGATTGTTCTTGCTCTCGCGCCTATTTGGTTGGTGGTGGTTTGCACCCTGGATTCATCTCGTCCTGTGCCGCCCTCTCCTTCTCCATTACTATGAGATTTTTCCCTTTGTTGGGAATTTTGCTCAATTTGCCTTCGCATCGGCTGGTTCTCCTCTCTCAGGACATTTATCTCTTCTTTGTTCTTGCGTCTCAATTCCTCCAACTGACGGTTCATCTCTCGTTGCATCTCCGCTGCTACTGTACTTCGACCGACTACTGCTCTTATCGACACCATCCTTCTTGAGAATAGTTTGGCCCCACGATGGGCGCCAATTGTACCTGATCGATACTATTTTAGTGCGGAACCAGGTGATCTCAAGAACCCTCTATGTCGAACCTCCTTCTGATCCTCTCCGGACTCCTCCTAGATCTGCTTGTGGTATGAACTCCGAGGGTGGGGGTACCTGCAAGCACTCTGATGCTCAAGTCAAATAGTGATTCGATATATGGTGTATGTAGTAAAGTGAGAATAAGCATACCTTTCTGACTAAGGTTGTACGCGTCGGTTCTTTCCTTATTGACTAAGATTGTGTGTCTGCATTTTGTCAGAGATCAACTCTTTCCTTTTGAACGAGATTGTTCGTCTACGCCTTTGTTAAAGATCAACTCTTTTCATTCTGAGATTTGTTCGTCTGTACTTTTGTCAAAGATCAGCTCTTTCCATTCTGAGATTTGTTCGTCTGTACTTCTCCAAATATCAACTCTTTCTTTCTTTGCTGAGATTTGTTCATCTGTACTTCTCCAAATATCAACTCTTTCCTTCTTGGTTGAGATTTGTTCGTCTGTACTCCTCCAAATATTAACTCTTTCTTTCTTGGCTGAGATTTGTTCGTTTGTACTTCTCCAAATATCAAATCTTTCCTTCTTAACTGAGATTTGTAATGTTTCGTTGTAACATTTTTTGTTGTTCAAGTGTTACAGTAACAGTATGACATACAATGTTACACATGACAATATTATATGTTATTGTCAAGTGTTATAATTTTTGAATTCAATTTAATATTTATATATATTCTTTTTCTTTAATGTAGTCTAATTTTTTTAATATATAACATTATCCTTTCTTTAAACCGGAACCAAATTCATTATTTGGATAAATGTTATGCAAGTATTTAAATTCTAATTTTTTTATTGTTATGTTATATATTTTATAAATTCATTAAATTTATTTTTTAAAATGTATATTATTGATCGATCAACATTTTTATATACATAAATTTTTTACTCAAACTATTATGGTTCATAATTTAAATTTGAGTAAATTAAACTCATCATTCCATATCTATCAATCTCTTTCTCCCACCAAAAAAACTAGTTGTTATAATTGTTTTTTCATAGGAAAAGTGTCCTTGACAAAAATTATTGTATACTCTCACTCTTTACAATTTTAATTAAATTATAGAGTATCATTATATCATTACAAATATAATTATTTATAATGAAATTTATATTTGTCGTTTGTGATGCTTTTAACTCTCATTGACTTACTCAAAATTTGTAATTTTTTTTTGAAAAAACTAATGTGACTGACAGATTATCGAAAATTTTTAACAACCCCTGAAAAAATATAATTTATGAACCCTCGCTAAGTCAGATTTTTAATAAAATATATAATTTAATTTATTAATTTATATTAAAATATCTAAAAAAATGAAACATAAATGTTTGATGCCTTTTTCTTAATATATTAATGATATGAAAATGAAAAGCACGACTATTATAAAAAATAATTATTAAAAAACAATTAATTTTAAAATTAAAGCATGTAAAAAAAATTCTATTATAAATAAAAAATTAAAATTAATTTGTGAATCAAAATCTAAAATTATTTTATAATATTAATTATTATTTAAAACATCAATATAAATTATTAATTATTAATCGTATTATGTTTTAATAAATCATTATTTATTATATTCATTATTTTTAATTATTATTTTATATTATCTTTGATGAAAATTTAATTATTTATTATATACAAAATGTTTACTTATCTTTTAAATGATTATATTAATTGATTCTTTGATTTCTTAGTTTTTTTATACAGAGTAATAAAGATAATATTTAAAGATTGTTTCGTTCAAATTAATAATATTATTAAAAAATTATAATTAACTTCAAAATACATTTAAAACGTTAATTATCAACTTAGAATGGATTTATAAATAAATTTATTACAAACATTTTATTTTATTTTTTTCAAATTATTCAACTATGTTCCTTTCTAGTAATATTTTTTCTAAAAATTTCTCTTTTTTAATTATTTTTTTCATAATAATACTTCTATATTATCAAAAGCAACAATAATATAATACTCTCTATTGAAATTAATATGCGCTATAAAAACATTAATTTAATTTCACATAATTATATTGTTAAAAAACAATTATACACTCAAACTTAAAAATTAAAAAATTAAAAAAATAAACTAAATTCAAATATATTAAAAGAATTTTGTGCTATGCACTGTAAACAATACAAAGTAGTAGCTAAATACAAAAACCAATACATGTGTCGCAAGCAGAAAAATCGAAAAGAAAATTCAAATTTATCTTAAATAGAAAAGAAAGAAGACAACTTGAGTTTTTGATATTTGAACAAAAATTTAAGGGGTCAAATTATATTTTTTATTTATAAATTATTATTTTTAATTAAAAAAGTTTTTATTTTTTTTTTAATTTTTTACTAAAAACAAATATATATGATAATAAAATTCAACAAAATATGATAATATTATATATATATATATATATATATATATATATATATATATATATATATATATGAAAGTAAAATATAAAGTTTATCATCAATAATAATATTAAAAAAAAAAGAAAAAATCACCTTTAGTCATGGTGCTACTCTACATTATTTTAATGATTTAAAATCTTCAATAATTGAATTATAACTAAAATTTGTTGCAATATCTCTTTCAATATAGATTATCATACTACTGGTTAAGAATTCAGTCTCCATCTTATTACTCACCGTGTTTTGGATTATTTTCATTACAGAAAAATATCTCTCAGTTATAGCTATAGAAGCATGAAAAGTCATGATATGGATCCCATTTTATATAAGTCATTCGTACCTCGTCAATTTGTTTGGTGAATATTGTCAAATTTGATGACGCTTCCCTGAATCACGAATCACATTCTAAAAAATTTCAAATTTATTATATATAGCTTTAGCAACTTTAGAGAGTTTTTTTTCATTTTCTCCAATTATTAGATTCTCATGAAGTTTCTCAAATTTAGTTGACGTAGATACATTTTTTTCATTTTCATCAAAATTTTTCCTCTTGAAAAATAAAAGGATTTTTTTATCTTTATCATAATTTTTCTAATATGAATTTGTCACCTCACCTATTTAGAAAAAGAAAAAATTATGAATACCTCAACCCAAATCTCAAAACCAAAACTCAATTTTTTAAGAAAATTAACAACTTCTAAATGACTAACTTTCCCAACCTTAAATAGATTCCTAATATTGTTCTTTCCTTACACAAGTTCTTCCCTTACACAATTTCAAGGCCTAAAATATCTCCATTTACACAAAAAAGAGTTTGATCAATAATTAGATCATGATTTTATTATTTGTAACAAATAGAGGTATGCCTATAATGTAGAAAAATCACGTACAAGAGAAAAACATATTGTTTTGATAAAAAAGAAATTGTTTAGTCCAAATGTTCCTTACCTCCTTAATTTCGTGTTGGTTCAATTTGATTTTGAAAATAATAAGAGATTGAAAATGAAAATTGAGATAAAAAAAATATAAGAAAGAGAGTTACAAAGAGAAAAACCAAATAAAAAAATAACAAATAACAAAAGGAAAAAAAAAAACGTAATTTTCAAATTTTGGAAAAGCTTCTTTAAACTAAATTAATATAAATAATAAAATAATATATAAATATAAATTTAAAATATATAAAAATTAAAAAATAAAACATTGTGGAGACGTGACTCCCTTAATCCCTTAAAAGGACCGCCCGCAAACAAGTGAATTCCTCCTCTACTTTGGCTTCCTCTTCTGTCATTCTTTTATCGTTGTTCTCTCATTCTTTCATTATTATTCCCATAAGCTCTCATCTCTTATTCGTTCATCAAGTCATCTTTTATCTCTCATTTTTTTTTTATCTTAATGATCTCATCTCTCATTCTCTTATATCTCTCTTCTACTCAAGAGTTGCTTTTATTGTTTTTGACTTTTGTGTTTTTTATTTCCTTTCATATCGTTATGAAAACCTACTACTTTTTTTGCCTTACTAGATCTACTAATACTACACCTGATCTATTTATAAATAAGTATTAAAATATCCGCTATCCGCATGTACCAACTATCTGCCATTGATTTTATCCGTGGATATTCTCAAGTATGGGTAAAAGATGTGTAATAAGATGTCTTGGCATACCTTTACTACCATAAAAAAATATTATATCTTATTAACTATTTTTTTCACCTTTTTTCTTTATCCTTTTCACATTACTATTCTATTTATGATGAAAAAAAAAATTCTTAAAAACTCTTTCATGAATACATTCGCAATCGTAATTAACACTACAAACACGATTACACTTATGGATACGACCCCAACCATGAATATATGAATCACACATTTATCTTAAGCAATGGATTATACTAATTGGGGTTGGGGCTCATGATTTTTATCAGGCCATTACTTATTGCACCCCTGTAGTATATATGAAAGTTCATATTTTGTTCTTAAAAAAAAATAATATTTTTAGATTGTGTAATCTATTACATAAAAAAACTTTAAAATTGTACAATTTAAAATTCATTTTTTATTATTAGGTAATCTGAGTGTTTTTCAACTTTCAGATTATATAATCTGAAAAAAGTAATAATAAAAGAAATTCTAAATTCTACAATCCAAAGCGATATTTTTATTTCTAAATTATGTAATCTATTGTGATCCATAAGTTGTTTCCGGATCACACATTAAAAAACAAAATTGTGAAATGGGAAACTTATAGCACTTTCTTCCTTCATTCTATTCTATCCATCACTAACAATGGTGATGACAATCATAATGGATTATGAGGTAAGAGGGTAGTTTGGTCTTTTGACCACCCACATGGGTGCACATGAAAATTATGGGAATGTAGAAACAAATAACCTTTTTATAAACTTTCAACCATTATTGGATCTTAGGCCTATGTGCCCAATCGTGCCAATCTCATATCAAGTTTGTAGGGCTTCTTCTTCCATCTCCAACCATTTTTTTACCACCCCAAAATTTTAAAAATATCCAATGCTCTACACAGAATTTCAAATCTGGTCAATCTCACTTTTCAATTTTTATTTATTTATGTATTATATATATTTATTTAATTATATTCTTATATAAGATATTAAAAAACTAAAATTAAATAAAATTAAAACATCACAATTCTATTTATTTTTTAATACTTTAAATAAAAACAAAATTAATATATATATATATATATATATATATATATATATATATATATTTCCAAATTCTATTCTATCCATAAATTGTTAATTAATAAAAAATAACCGTTAATTAATAAAAAAAATGTTAGAATAGTTTTATAGATAATAAATAAATAATTATATTATAAAATATAAATTAGGAATAACTAATGTTTGGCACAAAGAGGAAATCTCTTTATATATAGTTATAGATTATTATTATTATTATTTTTAATAATAATATTATTATTTTCATATTATTACCGTATTATTTTCATTAGTATTGTTATTCTTATTCTTATTTTATTATTATTTTTTTTTAATTTTTATTAAGAAAATGCAACAAGGAAGAATGATTTGGGTTAATGACTCACAATCACCATAAATCTTTTCATTTTAGAGAGATGACAGGGAGTCTTTTTTTAAAGGCATCATTGGAAATTTACTAAAATTTCTAAAAGCAAAAACACATGTCATTCTCTCATTCATCCTTACTAGGAAACACACTCTTAAAGTGTGTTTGGATTGAAGAAAATATTTGAGGAAGAGTGAATAGATGAATTTGAGGGAGAGTGAGCATATGAGGTTGAGAGGATGGAGATATGATTATGGTGTTGTTTTAATTAAGGGAGAGATTATGTGATTTGAGATGACAATTTGTGTATAATGTGTATGTATGATAAAGTAAAAAAATATTTTAATACATAAAATTAGATGATTACCATTTTACCCTTGATAACAAATTTGACATAAATTTAAAACTAATTAGTGAAAATGATATTAAAATTAACTTGAATTTGTTATTTATTAATTAAATCCAATTAAATCATAATAAAACATGACAATGATAATATTATTATAAATATTTTTTATTATTATTGTTATTATTATGGTTATAGTTATAATGAATGATTAATTTTTTTGGATTTTGATTTATTAATGTTAATTATAATAATAATTATTAATATTTAGATCTTATATCTATCTAAACAACTACCAACAGCAACCAAAGACCAACGACCACTACACCCAATTTCCAATGATCTCACATACCTTATATCATCTAGAAGCACGTTTCAAGGTTTATAAAACATACAAGATAGTTTATCCAATAATCAAACAAAAAGCAATGGGTAATTTTCACTTCAAATCTCCTCAATTTGCAAGGATGTTGAAGACATGAGCGATTGAAAGAAAAAAAGAAGTTGAAGATGAATACATGGGTGGTTCTGGAAATGAATTTTAGTAGGGAAGATAAAGAAGAAACGGAGAAGGGGAGGGAACCGATTCTATAATCAGTACTAGTGGGAAAATGTTTTAAGATTTTTTACTTTTACTTTTGTTTTTATCGTTATATCGTGTTATTATTATATCATCTTATTGTTATATCGTCATATTGTCATATCGTTATATCGTCGTACTGTTATATTGTCATATCATATATTATCTTATTGTGTTATTGTTCATCATATTGTTATATTGTCTTATTGTCATATCGTCATATTATTATATCTTTATATCGTTATATTATCATAATATCGTTATATATCATTATATCGTCATATTGTTATATCTTCATATCGTTATATCATTATTTCATCTTATCGTTATATCATCATATTGTTATATTATCATATTGTCACATTGTCATATTTATAAAATTTTAAAATTTTAAAATTATAAAATTTCAAAATTATTAAATTATAAAATTATAAAATCATAAATTTTAAATTTAAAAAAAAATAAAAAATAATAAAATTATGTGTGGTAACAATCGAGTAAAGTGACATGATAAGATAATAACCACATCAACCACTCAACAATCACATCACTAAGTTAGTAAAAGAAATTAATAGGGGAGATTCAATTGAAAAATTTAAATTTATTGAATACTCAATGAACTATAAAAATTTTAGGAACTCAATTAAAAGTTTCTAAATTTATTAGAGATTTAAAACATAATTAATAAAGAATTTTGTCAAGAAAAATTAATAAAATTGGTTACGGAAGTTGAATTTCCCTTTGCATTTGCAGTGTTTTGTTTTTAGGAGGTATTCAAGTATCTTGGTGCAAAATATTGAAATACTGTGAAATGAAAAAAAAAAATGTTTATTTGGAGGAGTTTCTTTCTCATCAGAGTTTATCTTACTACTAATACATAAACTTCGTCTCAAAGTCAAGGATATATGTATTTGGAAGTCATTAGTAATGATTGAAATTTGCATAAAAAGATTTTAAATTTTCATTTAATATAAGCCACACAAAAGAGTTAGACTATTTTCTCTTAAATAGTGTGCTTACTTATGACCACAACTTAATTTCTGAGTTGTTATGATTTACCACTGATTTTTTTATTATAAGAAGTAAATAAATTTCTTCGATATATTTTTTTATTTGTTGCGTTGAATACCGGACATGAAAATGGAGACTTTTTTTTAATCTTTATAAGGATATTGAAACTTGTGGAGAGTATACAAATATCTCAGTAAAGTGGAAAATGATGTAGTCTTCCACTCCTCAAAATGCATGTCACAAGAAAATGATCATTATGTCTTCATATTTAAATGGTACTAGTTTTTTCTTGGTGAATATTATGTAAATATTTAGATGTCTTCAACTTTTTTTTCTTGGTAGATATTACATGGACAAGGTTCTATCTTTTTCTTGATAAATGAGTCCAAATTTAATTAAAATGTTATTGATTGGTATATCTTGTGTGTTAAAAATTTATATAATATAATATCTTTAACTTTTGGTATTATTCAATTTTAATATTATTATTTTTTTAATATTTTATATATTATTTAAATTTTTTTGTATTAGATAAAATAGTTACTTTGTTTCTTGAAACTATGGACTTAAATTAAATTTGTATTTATAAAAAAACTAATTCTCTTAGAAAATATGGATTTGGAAATCCAATTCAAATTACTTTTATATAGAGAAAAAATGAATTCAAATTTAAAATCCTATCTAAAAATTTGAATTTGGATTTATAAAAATCCAAATATTATTAGATTTACATTTTTAAAAATTCAAATTATTTCCATAAAAGATATGGATTTGAATTTAAAACTAAATTTAAAAGTTTGGATTTGAATTAAATTTTCTAATTCATGATCAATGAGTCTCCTTGTCCACTTAATATTAGGTTCCGCGCTGTGCCAACTTAAGAGCTTCTGTCCATGGATGATTACATCCATGACTAAAACATGTTGGAACTCTTTTTTCCAATTGCATTTTTAGCCTCGTCTTCTCTTGTGTACCTGCACCATTGCTTTTGCTTTTTAGCAACACCATTAGTATATATATTGTTCCAACAAGATTAGGGATTGCAAAAATATATCTGCTAGATAAAATTTGTGATGGATAGTTGATATATGTGAATGTCTATTACATGTGGATAGCGAATAACAGGTAATTTGATATCGATTTATAAACGGGTCGGATATGAATATCATACCACCTGTTTCCACGAGTATTTGTTACTTACAAAAAATTAAAATTAAAATTTAATATATATTATATTAAGTTAAATTTAATTTAAATTTTAATCGGTTAAATTTAATTAAAAGTAAATTTTATTTTATATTTTTTGTAATTTTTTTATTTTAAAAATTTGTAAAATATCTTTTCATAAACATCCATGGGTATCCACACACACACACACATATATATATATATATATATATATATATATATATATATATATATATATATATTCGAATTTTTAAAAAATTGCGGGTATTTTTTAAATGGATATTTAGTTGATAATGGGGTTGGTAACATGTTGGATTTTTTTATAATGAGTTAGGTATTAGATAGACATTATTTGTGTCCGACCCGACCTGTTGTCATCCCTCTCTATACAAGATCGAAAATACCTTAGCAAGACTCCACCAGAAGCTCTTCATAGCACTTGTCAACCTTCAAACCGAGATGTTCCTAGATCCAAGTATTAGTCCAAACCGAGAGGAAGTGTACTTGCAGGAAAAACACTTTAATACTTAAGTGAGGAGTGTGTGTCAACGAGTAATAAATATTGTAATAATGAACATAATTAATTTATCTCATGAATAACATTATTTATATTATGTTTATAGACTTTTACCTTATTTAGCCTAATCTACATATATAATTATCTCGATTAATTTGTTTAATTTTATGCCAATATGCTTTAACTATTAGCTGTAGTTAATCATAATTTACCTCCACTTTCGTAATGTCTTGGCCCATACAGTAAATTGTTGAAAATATAAGCGGAGATGGTTTCGGGTTGAGTACTCAAAATGATCTCTGATATATAATCTATATAATATTTTTTTCTAAATTTGACTAAATTTTATCAAATTTTATACATCTATGGAAAAAATAACTTGAACATTTCAAAGTACGTTAAAAATGTACCATACGAGAATATATATATATATATATATATATATATATATATATATATATATATATATATATATATAATATAATATAACATCAATTTTATTTAGAAGTACTATTACGATATGTAATGTTTTTTCCTTTTATACCAATTACGGTAAATATTTGCTTAAGTTCACATTTTGATTTTGAGAGTTTAATGCAAACTTAATTGGGATGTGGACTTATAAAATTTTAAGAATCATATTATAATATATAATATTAAGAGTCATATAATTACACTATGAAATATTATGAGTGTCAAAAATTTGTAAAAATTGTAAAAATATGAGAGATGTATGATAGATATAGAAGATATGTTACCATAGAAACTTGTTATTTTATTTTATTTTACTTATATATTTATATACTTATATAAAGTCAAAAAATTATTGATCCAAAAATTATTCATTTTCAAATACGAATTTAGACGGAATGCAGATTTAAATAAGTACAGACTTGACTGAATGTTTATTGTAGTCACAACTTATCACATGGAAAAATAAGTTAATTTCAAAGAATTTATTACAACAACATCTCTCATTATAATTATCACATAAAACTTATTTCATTCATCATCAAATCAAACCAAATCTATTTTATACATTTCAAAGCATTTTGGTCTACACACAAACCTCATATCCAATCAATAAAAAATAACAACTAAGTAATTTCTTGGAAGAATTGTAAGTATATGTCGTACCAAAAATTAACATGCAGCCCTTTTCTAAGAATTTTAATTTATAAACAAACCTCAAATCCATAAGTTAAGAACGTTCGTTAAACAAAAAATTGTACAACACTTTCAATTATGAGGTTCACGTTACGAATATATTGTATTGCCTTACTCTTCTAGACCATTAGACGATTTGATACACAATGTTTATCTTTAATAAGTTGTTATTAAATGGTTGTTACATTAGGTAGTTTAAGATTTTATGGTATTTTTCTATAGAGTTGTTAAGTTGCTACCAACCTATATAGTGTAGTCTTTCTAACATTTTGAGAGATCAAGAAATTAGATTTTGAAATCTATAATTTGTTCTTTTTTTTTAGCATGTCATACTAAGAGATCAATGCATTTTGTATATGTCAACAAAAAGTTATATATATATATATATATATATATATATATATATATATATATATATATATGGTTTAATTACATGAAAGGTCTCCGTTTTCATTACAAAATCTCAACTGGGTCATCAACTTCTAAGTAATCCTAATTGGGTCCTATTTTTTGAAAAAAAAAATGTTCCAATTTGGTCCTTTCTGTTAGAGCATCATTGACAATGTTAACTGTGTGTCACGTGTCAGTTAGTGGTTTTATTATTATTATTTTTTTAAAATTTTTAAACAAAAATTACCTTTTTTTTACTTTTTTCTTTCTTGAAAAAATAGTTGACACGTGTCAAATTTGGGTTTTGCCACGTGTCAGCTTGTGATTTTTTAATTTTGTAAAATTTTTTTAATTTTTAAATTAAAAAAAAATTGTCATGTGTCAAAACATGGTTCTGCCACGTGTCAATTAGTTATGGGAAAAATATCGATTTGGTCCCTGTATTTGTTATTTTGCCTCAATTTAGTCTTAATCTCTTTGTAAATTGAAGTAATTTTATCCCTTTTAAATTGAGACCAAATTTAACTTTTATATCAATATTATAATGATATTTTTATTATAATAGATATTTTTAACTAAATTAATTTTATTTAAATTTAAATTTTGCATTGAACTTTATTTAAAAAATTTATTTTAATAATTTCTAAACAACTTTATAAATTCAAATGTAAAATTTTAAAATAGTTTTATATAAGTTACAAAATTCAATGCAAAATTTAAATTTAAATAAACTTAATTTAGTTAAAAAATATCTATTATAATAAAAATATAATTATAATATTAATATAAAAGATAAATTTGGTCTCAATTTGGAAAGGATGAAATTACTCACTCCACTTTAAAAAGAAATTAGAACTAAATTGAGACAAAATGACAAATATAGAAACCAATTAAGATTTTTCATATAAATAATTGACACATGACAGAACCATATTTTGACACGTGACAGTTTTTTTTTTAAATTTAAAAATTTTATAAAATTAAAAAATCACAAGCTGACACGTGACAAAACCCTAATTTGACATGTGTCAGCTGTTTTTTCAAAAAAAAAAAGTAAAAAAAATTAAAAAAAATCACGAGCTGACACGTGACACACAGTTAATGTCGTCACTGATGCCCTAACGAAAAGGACCAAATTGAAACAAATTTTCAAAAAATTGGATCCAATTGGGATAACTTAGAAGTTGAGGACCCAATTGAGATTTTATAACGAAAACGGAGACCTTTCGTGTGATTAAATATATATATTAAAAACGACTCATTGCTCCGTGAATAAGATTTGGTAAGTGAAAATCTCATCCTTTAAGGAGATGATGCAAAATCATAAACTACAATGAATATTTTACTAAGAAAAAAAAGCCAAAATCACAACAAATGATATAAGTCTATTACTTTTAAAATTTAATTCTATATATTTTACATAGTTTCCGATACATTCTAATATTAATTTATACACCAACATTACTAAACTAGTAACTTAGTCTCACTTTGAACTTTCAAACCAAAAATTTCAAGTTCAAAACACAACAACTACATTAATAGCAATCACAACATCCATTTAGACAATTAAATTATTCAATATATTTTGTGTCACAATATCAAATTCTATATTCACAAATAGCTTTCAGAGATATTGTATTTTTCAAAGAAATCCATCAAAATTCTAAAATGTTAGTTTTAACTTATTACCAACAAATATAATTCGTAAATAAAACACATCACCACATCATATTTAAAGATACATTCATTTGAATAATATATTAAATGTATCCCAAAATTTATGTTGAATTATGTTTAACCACATGTTTTAACTATTTTTTCTGAGAATTTGAGATGAACCTTCAAAAGGGTGACAAAATTTGGATGACTTTGATAGACCTTGATGAAATGTTTTCAAGAGTTGAAACACATGAAAATATCCATGTGCTCTCTGACACTTAAAGTCAATAAGAGGGTTAAGATCTTTTGTGAGAGAGATGAGTATGTGAAAGTGTGTATTCTTTAGAAAATACTAGATGTATTTATAGGACCTTTTGAATCTTTAACCCATATGATAGAACTAATTAGAGTTAATATGAGGATATCAAATCCTTCGAGAATATCTTGAAATATCTCCATATTGGAACACTTAGTGGGCCTTATTAGACCACATTAATGGTGCATTTACTTATAGAGATCCAAATGCATAACAAAATCATATATTAAATCTTTAATGTTAATGAACTCATAATCTAATTCATGGTAGGATTTTTAGATGTGGGTTAAAAACAAAACAAAACCATGATACAATACATAATGTTATCTACTTTACAATGTGAACCATGATCCATTTTATAACTAATGTGAGTCATATTGCATATTTTAATTATTCTAATTCAATCTTTCATCAAATTAAAATATTATTTTTGATAATAAAATATGACAATTATGTTCTTAATTATAAATTTAATATTAACTTACCACTTTCTTTGTAATTTAAATTAACCAGAAAATGACACAAATTTTATGATTTATATTACTTTATTCTTTGTTGTTTGTCTAAAATTCTGATTTGCTCATGAGAAGGATGAGATACTCTTCCGAAAAGAAAAAAAAAAGAAAAAAAAAGCTATGGTTATGATTAAAAATACAAAAAAACATATAAAAGTTTACCTGTCTGACATGATACTTGTGCTTCTGGTTTGTCAATTTTTTATGTTAATTTTAAATACTTATTTCCATTGTCTTTCTTTAATTGTCTTTTATGTAATTTTTTATTTATTAATTCAAATAATTTAATTTACTTTTGCATTTCCAATGCTCGATGTTCAGGATGTTAATTTGTTCCATGTCCTGCCATTACCAAGTTACATATTATTTATAAATATGATAGTGGCATTCATTTCCTTTGTCCTTTGCAACTGGCTCACATGATGTACCTATTTTTTTCATATATATATATATATATATATATATATATATATATATATATATCCTATTAACATATAAATAAAATTAATATAAAGAAAACATGAATATAACGTAAAAATTTCAAATACG